>NW_020525921.1:0-30979 GCF_003368295.1 Carassius auratus
CGTCACCGGTGTGGAACACTGCATGAATCACCATAGACAGAAACATAGAAAAGTAGCTCAGGTTAGAATGTTCTTCTGTGGGATATGTGTAGTTCTGTTTATTAACCGCTAGAGCGCCAAAAGTTACATAGTACTGCTTCAAATATTTCTGGCCTTGCCCCTATATTGTGGTTAGCCTTGTTATAAGCAGTTAAGTGTTCTTTCTTCTGCTGCTACCATAGTAAGGCTATTTATTTGGTGTTTTATGGCATGACTCTAAGTTGACAGGTCATTAGGAAAATGTCGCTCTTGTTAAATTCTCACCCTTTTTGGAAATCATATTGCTAATCTTTTTCTATATTATATTATATTATATTATATTATATTATATTATATTATATTATATTATATTATATTATAAAAGTAAAAATCAAATGCTCTAGATAAGTGTTATGTAATGTGGTTATTGAGAAACTCTCTCAATGAGGAATAGTTCCCGGGAATCACAAGTGCTCAGGAAACAGGATAAACACAGCAGAAAATCACAATACTACGAACAAGACCTAACAAAGACTAAGGTAGATCTGAGGGATTATGAACATGAACTAAAAAAAGGGAAATAATTAGATAATTGATTAATTATCAGACAACAGGTGAACAGAAAGGACTGATTAAACAAAACAGACTCTATGAAACAAAGCAGACATGTAACAATAAGATTTTAATTGTAACTTTTTTTTATGCTCAGCAGGACTGCATTTTGCTTGAAATAAAGTAAAACTGGTTATATCATCACAATTATTGCAATTTAAAATAATGACATTAACAATATAAAATTATTGTCAACTACTTTTAACATACAGAGTGCAGACAGAGTTTAGCCTTGAGTGAACTAATGTAATCCCCTGAAATGAGAACCATTAGAGGGACATATTAGTGGTGTAAGGTTTGACCCACATTGCTTAATATTTATTTTTAAATTACCACCATATTAATTTTTAATCACAGGCTTACTGATTTAGGATTTCCTTCTGATCTATGGCCCTTATTTTATTGTGCTCTATTTGATTGTTCAGTGAATGAGATTTACCTCGAGCATGTATGCTGAAAGCCATGGTGCACATCACATTCAAACCAGAGAGTGAGTTAAATAGGGTCAAAATGTGTTTTTGAATAAAACTTTTCAACTCCATCTGATATAGAATCTAGATCATATACAGCAGGGCCTGGTATTGGATTGCTGCTTTTCTGAGAAACAGAATCCTTTGAGGTCATATGCCCTCCCTCCCTTTCTCCTTCGAGAACGTATCCAGAATACACTTCAATGGACTCTCGTTTCATGCAAACAGAACTGTTATAGTATAGATGTGTAGGTTTTTACTCATTGGGAACAGCAGTTTCCTTCTGCAGCAGAGCATTTCCCCCCAGTCCTTGCAATTTGCCAGCACAAATCACCATCCAGTACACTATGTCTACACACAACACAGCAAGTACCTCTCCATGTGTCACTTCACATCCTTAAATCAGCAGAGCCCCAGAATGCTTGTCCCCATTACCATCAGAAAAGAACGGCACTCCTTGTGCTTCCACAACCTGTATGAGAACAGAGTGTGAACAAAAAAACCCATATTCTATAATTTCTCTTGTTTCTCTCCCATTTCCATACTTTTTATTATTACATGAGAGAGCAACTAAGGTAATGTCAGTAAGTAGAGAGCTGTCCTCATCCCAAAAATAATAACTTCCTCTTGAGCTAATTAAGAAATTCACGCTGTTGCTCACATGTGAAGACAGCCAACACAACCATGAGGGAATTCAGGAAGGACAGTGAGGTGATGAAATGAAACTCTGTTTCTTTTAGAATTGTTTAGATGATTCATCATGTGCCCTTGGCTGGCATCAGCGCTGTCTCACATGTCAGCCGTGCTGAACAATCTGATACGTTAACAGCACAATTCTTTCCATGTGTGGAGTGGAAAAACTGTAGTTGCATGCATACGGCAGATTGTGTTTACATTTCTATATGTTTCCAGCCAATAAAGCCTCTGACGGTACACTCAACTAAGAGCTTATAGCCTCTGGAAGGATATGTGCTCAAACCGACAGATTCCTCTGACATTTCTTATAATGCTTCCGGGAAGGTGAAGAAGTCATGAACGTGTGTTTGAAAGATACCTTGAGGGTGTTGCCTGTTATAATTGGTCGCATGCTGCTGTATTTGTCCTACCTGGAAATCACATATGCTATGTGTTGAGAGCAAGGAGAGGTGGAAAAGGATCTCAACTGATATGCTGTTCATATGCGGTGTCATCTCATAGCCATATTCCGGGTACAACATAAAAGGATTTTTAGCAGATGATAGAAGTGATTTCTGCCTTTACATAGATATTGACTCTGACGTCTTTCAGTCTGATAAAAGCGAGTCTTATGCGGTTTGTTTCTCTAGAGAGAAGATTCAAAACAGATCAATCTATCCTGTAAATAAAATACCATCAAAAGCCCTGAAAAATTTACTCTAAATTAAACATCTTTGGAACGACTACGCTTACCCAGTTTTGAATGATTGTGCAAGAACAAATAGTGTTCAAACATTTTTGACCCAGTATTGTATTATTCAGAATTTTTGATTGTGGCATTATGATAGGCATTTGTGTGTGGTTGAGTGTTTTGGAAAGAATGAATTGTCACCCTAAACCTTGTGTTTGTCTAATCAATGTTGAGGTTAATGAGATAAGTCATTAAATAAAGCATTTAACATGATTTCTGAGAACTTGTGAGTCAGTGAGGTTATTTTGAAAGTTGAATGAACATGACTCAGCACATTATGAGTGAACAAGTGCATGGTTTTCTGAAATAAAAAAAAAAAAAAAACGTAGAAAATGTAAAAATGATTTTCTTGATAAATTTTAAGCAGCGATTGTTTTAAACTTTGATCATGAGAAATGTTTCTCAAGCACCAAATCATCAGATTAGAATGATTATGAAGGATCATGTGACAGGAGTAATGTCTGTTTAAAAAGTTTTTGTCATTTAACACTCTAAAATCTAAAAATCAAAATCCGTTCATTTAAATTCTAATAATATTTCACCAAAACTGTAGAGATAATAATTTAAATGCAGCTTTGGTGAGAAAAGGGCACTAGTTTTTGTATATTATGTATAAACAGCATGCAACTCTGATATATAATGTCAAGTAAGGCTGTAATGTTTTCTTTGCACGACTCACAAGTGGTGTTTCACCCCAAAGTTTAAACTACACTGCCTAATAGTGTCTGTTATATTAGTGTAACATAACTTAATGATTCATAATTTTGCCAACAGTGGGTTTTGAATAGTTTAGTCTTTAACATTTGTTCTGAAGGAGATGTTAATTGTAAATTGCATCATGCATAAAAACTGCTTTACTGTGGCACAAACAAATTAACATGTAACATTACATTGACTCTGAAAAAATATAATAATTAAATATAATATAATAATTTTGGGAGGGTTAATTTACATCTGGCATACAGTTCACTTTTTTAAACGTTTTATCTTGATTAACTGTTTGGTATTTGCACAACGAAAATTTCCATATTGTTTAATAGATTACAGTATATTTGATGTACTCAAAATGCACTTTATATTATACTTTATTAACAAAGTTGGGGAGGACCACTGTCATATAATTACCTTCCAATTCATCATCAGCAGTTTCATCGCCTATCCTATAAGCTTGAGAGTTTGTCAGATAATTAGCTTGGCCAATGCATCATCAGCAATTACATCATCTAGCCTCTCAGTTTGAGAGAGAACCTCTATAAATAGATAAACCACCTAACCTCCAGGTTCGGGAAGAATTACAGAGCCCAGAGCCCTCTCCCCGGACAACACGCCAAACTCACATAACCTTTACTCTGTTTATTATATGTAAGTGTGAACTTGTGAACCAATGATCTATGGTTTAATTAGCAGGAGCTCCCAGTTTCCCTCACAAAGCAAATTATTTGCAGTGCCAATTGTCTCTGTGTGCATAGAGTTCACTGTGTAACATTTAGAGAGCACGCATCATACTCCAGAGATAGGACATTTTCTTTCAGAGGTTTACAGTTTGGTTTGGTCTTCACTTACAACTGTGTCTATCACAACAGTATCTCAGCATTAGTCACAAGCACCACTCACCTGGCTCTTCAAATGAAAGGTGATGTGGTCCTCTGTCAGCGAGGAGAGGGATTATGAAATGTAGGTTCAAATAAGGGCACAGGAACATGAGATCCCAATTCTGTCCTGCTCCTGCAATACTGTCAGCCTGGACTCCCCTGCATTAAGACCAGATTTTTGTGTCATGGATTGCCTGTTATTTATAGTAAATATAATCTAAGAAAACATTGACAGTAAAAGAAACATTAAAAATGCATCACAGTTTCCATAAAAATTATTAAGAGGCACAGTATTTTCAACAATCAGCATGTTTGAGTGATTTCTGAAGGGTCATGTGACACTGAAATTTGTATTAATGGCTGCTGAAAATTCTGCTCTGCCATCAGGAATAAATTACATTTAAAAATATATAATACAATAGGAAACAGTTATCTTGTTTTTTAATATTATTTTACAGTATTACTGTTTTTGCTGTGTTTTCGATTAAATAAATATAGCCTTGGTAAGCTTAAGAGACTGTTCAAAAACATAGCCATACCAACATTTTTAACATATTTGCATAAAGTGAACAAGTACACCAAACTTAAATCCTTAATTTTACTAGCAAATCTGATAAAATTGCATTTATAATATGATGTGGGGCAATATAATTGTGTATGGTTTAGTCAGTTGATTATGTGGAGGTATGTTCAGCTGTTTAAAGAGCCACGCAGATGGGAAATCAAAAATTACCTGCATTACAGTGTACGATGTAGCTGTCCATCAGTGTAAACAATGTACAAAGTAATTAAACCAAAAAGTACACGATTTCTAAAGTTATTGGCTTCTAAAGTAAGGAGTCGACTCTGAATCGCTGAAACGAGTCGTTATAGATTTCAAATCTTTTGCCCGTCTCTATGTACGTCACTAGGAGCACTTTGCATAATAATCTCCGCCTACCGTCTTGGGAGAAACGGAACTCTGACCTGCCCCACCCCCCCCCACACAGACGCTCTGGTTGGTGTGATAGCATCATGTCGAGGAGACAGTGTGTTTTTAATTGTAAAGGCAAGTTTTTTTTTTTTTTTTCACTGCCAAAGAATGAAAATCAGAAGAACCAATGGCTAATATTAATTTTTACCACAATACCAGAGCAGTACAACAAATCCTTGTTGTGTTCACAACATTTCACTGATGACTGCTTTTCTAAACTTGGTGAGTACAAGGCGGGATTCTCAAAGCGTTTGGCCATAAAAGAGGGTTCATTACCAACTTTATTTAGACCAACGAGCATCTCCGAATCACAACGCGAAGTATGATTATGAAGTTATGTTTTTGTTTTCTGCCGAGCGTCTTATCAGTATGTGTGCTGTCTGCGCTGATCTTCATTTACAAAAACGTAATTAAAATGAAGTGTAACTCCATGAATACTCAACGAAGAGACATGAGAGAGATATCTATAGAAAGCTTGACATGTATACTTTAAAACTAAACAAGTGCTGCCGAAAACAGATATTCTGTGATAAAGTAATCCATATGAAAACAACGCAATGTCTGTTTTTCATGTCTCCCTTCGTTATATCTAATGTGACCACACCCCCGCGTTGATTCAAACTGAAGCACGCGGCTTGAATACACCCACACAGAAGAAAAAGCAGCGAGACTGTTCAAGTTTTTTATTTTACTGTTTGCTTCGCGGTAAGAGGAATAAGACATAATTCACCCCAAACAGATGCTAACGCATTGTTTACCGTGAAGTTGTGTGCAGAACAACCAATCAAAACTATGTCAGTTGACCAATCAGAACACAGCATGCAACCGAAAGGTGGGGTTTAAGGAAACTGAATCTTTTGAACAGCTTCGCGCGAACCGTTTGGGGATCTCTGAGAATTGAGGTAATTTTAAAATGATATTTTGACAAAATGACAATGTTTTTTAACCTTGGATGGATTTAAACCTAATGTACAGGACTTATAAACAGTGATAGGAAGCTTAGAATTTTCATCTTGGTGGCTCTTTAAATCTTGTAACATACTTTTAGTAAATATTTTACCCACAAAACTGCTGCAGTTTGTACCTAGTACTATGCATTTCAGTTTTCGCCAAAATTTGTGTTTAGTCAAGTTTTTCTCGTGAGAGGTTGTCTAATTCTGTGCTTTATGATGAAAGCCAACTGTTACAAAGCCAGCAGATAAAATTGACAGAAACACTGGAAGTGGGACAGTGAGAATGAGAGAAAGACTTGAAAGGTTGGGGTCCCAGCAGCTTTGCTTTCATCCTGGCAACCTATAGATGAGCCCTCTGTAGACTCACTGGCATGTTTGTTTTTAAAAGAGGCTAATGCTCTTTGTTGCGGAGTTGTGGATATTTACCCCAAATGCTAATCAAGACAGAACACGCTGTTAGAACTGGACCAGGGCCAGGAGAGCATGGCATGGATGGATGGATGGACAGAGAGTGAGTAATAGGGGACAGAATGTATGAAAAGAGGGTTATGTTTAGACTGGATGAACGCCAGCTCACACCAGCTCTGAGTTCTAGAGAGTGGGAGAAAGAGAGAGAGCAGGCATTTGAGATGTACTGTGAAAAAAAGGGTGTTTTCATAATGCACAGAGAGATCCATTTTCTTGTCCTACAGCAGCTGGACACAGAAGACTGTTTGCCCACAAAGAGCTGATGGCTGAAGCTATTGAGATGTCAGCCAAAGTAACATAAGACTCTTTATGTAATAAAAGATCACATTAGCAGTGGCTAATTTTCCTCACATAAGAGTGCTCTCTTTTCAGTCGTGCAGACGCTTCATGTGTCATGTGAGACGTTAGTCAGTTTAATCAGTGTGTCGAAGTCCTCCATCACAGCAGAGACTTCCTCTGCCATTCCAAACATCTGCAATGCAGCAGTGCACAGCACACACCCGACTCACAGCAGCCATTGTGAGTGTGTGAATGTATGTATGTGTGTGTGTTTGTGTGTGTGTCTGCCGGGGAAAATAGATGCCTTTTCTAGGCTCTGGGTGATGTTAAAGCAATGAGCCACCAGAGGCTTTGCTTTACTCTTGAGTTATAGCAGATTTGTTTTATTTAAAAATGCCAGCAATAACAATATGATAAAAGAAATGTATGTTGAATAAATACTTTAAATAGTTATTCATAATTATATGTGTGTGTAACTGTAGAATGTTTGTGGTTGCCATGAAAAATAGCAACTTGACACATATAAATTGCAGTTCAGTAGCAATATGACCTTGTTCCTTACTAAAGATAAAAAAGATTGAGAGAACAACAACAACAACAACAATAATAATAATAATAATAATAATAATTTAAAATATATTGTTTTTGTTGATTGTCAAAATTAGAGTGAAGAAAATGATTAATAATAATATTTATTATTATTTTATTAATAGTATTTTTTTGTGCAAATTCTGTTGCCGTTTTAATGTGTTTTTGTGGCTTTTGGGATATTTTAGATTATATATTTAAACAGCATCGACATGAAATAATTGAATGGTTATTAATTTTGTGCTTTTTGTTCAAAGCAACAATTTTGTTGCTGTTATAATTATTTTTAAATAAATCAATTTGTATTATTTAAAAATAATGTAGTATGTTGATTCTGTCAGAACTAAGAACTAGTGAGATTTTTTTATTTATTTATTTATTTATTGTTTTACTCAAAGAATGCTTGTTTCTGTTGGAAGTAGAGTATGGAGAAAAAAAAAGACTTTTCTTGCTCATTTGCCATTTTTGCACACCCTGTTGTGGTGTTACAAGTGTTTTAAACCACAGCAACATTAGATAGATGGTTACATGCCTGTCGTATTGCAGTTCAAACTGCATTCAGAAGATTTGTCAAAATAATCACAATATTTTTAGCCAAATCATGTATGAAGCCATCATTTTCAGGAATATTGTACACTGCCTCCTACTCTCTTTCTCCCCGTCCCTTTTGGTTAACTGTGGTATCCTTTGGTGTGTCAGCTTTGCCTGCATGCCGTCCATCGATCATCTTTACTCCACTGCATGACTGCCATTGATCGGAATATAAAGTAGGAAGAAATGTGCTTCACCACAGGGCTACACGCACAGACATGGACATGCCGTGATACATACATACCACTCCAGCTGTGGTCAGCCTTTATGCCTGATAGGATGCTGGGTGCTTAACAGATTGTATTGTGCAGGTAAATGATGTTGCATAAGAGGAGGAGGTGAAGAAGACTTGCTTTCTTTATTGAAGGGTGCTATAATCAGTCTTGTATCATGCTGTGTGCTGATATGCATATCAGGCTACTGGGTGTGGCTATCATACAGGTCCTGTACAGGATAAGGCACAACATGCATGCATGTCTCTGGTTGCAGTGAGAGGATCATTTCAAGCTACTGCCTGTTCTGAGTGCTTCTTTGCAGGTGTTATTTGAAATGTTTGTTTCTTTGTTTGTTTGTTTTTTGACCAAGAGGATTTTATTACTTAATTTTATTGTAAAGATTTGTGTGTGTGTGTGTCTGAGATTTGTAGGAGATTTCCATTATGTTTAAAGTATCAACTCAGATGATTACATTAAAATGAATTAAGAGTAAGACAAGGGTCTTAAAAAGTTTTATTTCCAAGGACCTGCTGATCCCCTTATAAGTGATGCCCTCCTAAAATATAGGCAGCTATACTGTATATGTTCTTGTGTAATATACTACTAATACTATGTGTGAAAAATATTAAATAATCTCTGAATGTAATAATTAGCTGCATTTTAAAATATTATCTGGAAAATTTGTTGGAAAAATGTTAGTTTTATTTATTTATTTTTATTTTGTTTTATATACATTTAGCTGTTTTTTTTTTTTTTGTTTTTTTTTTTTTACTTTATGCAGATGTTTACTTACCCTTAAAAATGTTGTCCCTTGAAAACAATCACAATTATTATTTCAGACCAGTATTTAGAAAGCAAAATTAAATTGTAATATAATCTTATATGTAGATAATATTACTATTACTAAATATACTTCATTAATAAGTGGTTACTAACTTTGACAGCCATAAAAATTAAAAGTTTGAGACAGAATTTAAATCCTGGGATCCTTGGGATCAAATTTTGAGATCTTGGCAAATGAGATGATAATAATAATAATAATTAATATTTTTATTATTAGTAGTAGTAGTAGTAATACAGCATAAACATAAACAAAAGTCTGCTTTAAATTCCATTACTGTCTGGGAGAAATAGTAAAGATATTAAAAAGATCCAATTTGTGATTTCCCCTGCCTATGAGAAAATGTGTTCCCAGTTTACACTGCTCTATGGATTGTTTTCCACTGAATGCTTCTTCTACTGGCCACATCCATCATTCCTGTCACTTATTCCCTGTCTTTTCCCCTACTGGCCCTGCTCTGTACACGCACCTTGGAGTGGCTGCAAACCAGAACATTGTGCTACAGAGGAGGGGGGCGATGTAAATGGCTAGCCTGGGAAAGAACGTCCTGAGCCTGTCAGCAAACAGAGGGACCAAAAGCACAGAGTGGCCTACGAAACTATGGCATGGGAGGTGGTCCTCTTTCAGTGACAGGAAATTGTCATTGACCTATGTATTCAGATGGGAAATGGAGGGAGAGAAACGAGTCAGATTGTCAGGATTGTCTGACATTTCTAGCCAACAACAAGTGTAATGAGGGAATTCAAAACTACGAAGACAAGGCCAGCAGAGCTTAACCATTTTCTGCATCATGTCTATGATAAAACAAATTATTGAAGCCTCAGCTTGTAAACTGCGAGCCTATTTATTTATTTATTTATTTATTTTTGTAAGATCTATATCAGTGAATTTCTGCCGCTGGATTGCTGAAGTTCCATCAGAGATTTGACATTTCGCCAGATATGAGTATTCATAGATAAGCAGCTATTTTGTTGACTTGCTTATCTGATGTCACAAGCTTTTGATGCATTCGTTGACATAAAGGCAAGATCTGGTGGCTCCACTTTACAAAATACTGGACACTGAACATTTTCTGAAACTTGAACATATTTTAAAGCCTGAAATTGTGTGACACAAAAGATCTTTCATAGCGATTATGCTTATTTATTTAATTGTGTTACATTTTAAGGCCCTGATTGACACACCAAGCTGGCGGTCAGTCATCGGTCAGTGACGGGCCAGCGTTGAGCGTCAGTCAGCATAGTTGTGTGTGTTGTGCCCCATCACCACTAGTTAGATCCCATCAGGGCTTTTTGTCCGATTGAGCATGTTGAATCCGTGGTAGCAATAACAATAAGAGACAGAACTAGTAATTGTATTAGACTATAAGTGAAAGTTATTAAAGTAAACAGAGAATTCAAGATGGCACATACAGAATGCCGTTATTAATTCATGTCATCTTGTCACCTGTGCATTTTATTACACAAATATGTTAAAAAGGACATAAACCATCTAAATGAAGAAATTATCAACATTATTTATCAATCAAAATCTAAGCAAGTGTTGCCTTGTTTGCAGGTGCAGATTGCAAATGCAGCTAATGCCACATCCGACTGCTTGGTATGTCAAAGTCCTTAAATGCATCAAATGGTATTCTTTTATCTGCTACAGATTATAAACAAACAAAACAAAACCCACTCAACACCTGGATGTTTGCCTGTTAAATTAATTTTGTTCTATATGTTGTTGTAATTGTAAATCCTAACTGAAGAAACATATGATATTTTCCAATGTCTTTCATTTATTTATTTAGATTGGTTGTTTGTCTCGTCGTAATGTGCTGCTTATGACTCAAGCTGTTATACATGTAAATTTAGTTATGTAAAATTGTTTTTTAATTGGGTACACTCAAATTCTTGGATAAAACATTGCGTTTTTTTCTGAATTTCTGCTTATTTTGTAACATACAATATATATATATTGTGTGTGTGTGTGTGTGTGTGTGTGTGTGTGTGTATATATATATATATATATATATTTTTATATTAGGGCAAGGCAAGTTAACACGTTATTATCGCGTTAATGCATTAATTGCATTACAGTTTTTCTCAATTGCTAAAACACAATTTCTGAAACCTTGCTCCATTTTCTGAAAACATTGAACACAAAACCTCATCTTCAAGCACTATTTACAAAACCTCTGACTCCTCTTGCAAAATGAAACTTTCGCCTCAAAACAGTTTTACCTGTGTTCAAAATCAAACACTGCTCTCAAATCATAAACAAAGTGATCAAAATGATATACACTATCAAGCACTAGAGAGGGTTGGACTCCCAATCAAAGGGTTGTGGGTTCTAGTCTCGGGCCGGACGGAATTGTGGGTGGGGGGAGTGCATGAACAGCTCTCTCTCCACCTTCAATACCTCGACTTAGGTGCCCTTGAGCAAGGCATCAAACCCCCAACTGCTCCCCGGGCGCCGCAGCAAAAATGGCTGCCCACTGCTCCGGGTGTGTGCTCACAGTGTGTGTGTGTTCACTGCTCTGTGTGTGTGCATTTCGGATGGGTTAAATGCAGAGCACAAATTCTGAGTATGGGTCACCATACTTGGCTGACTGTCACTTCACTTTCACTTTCACTTTCACTAAGCTGTTATCAATATCATCTGTGTTCTGAGGGATGACTAAAGGAGGTCTTTACTACACTGCACAACCCTTTTTTGCTTTGAACACAAAGCGCAAGAGCTGTGCATTGGTTTCGACAGCAGTTTGTCAAAAGGTCTGACTATGCACCTAGATCTGAGATCTTCCTCGCATGCCAAATTAGCCTCAGAGGAGCAAGTGAATATACTAAAAAATATCAATGAGTGTGAATATGATATAATCTACAGCTGTTATTAGTGACTGCAAAAGAATCATGTAAAATTAATGTGAACTTTGTTAATTCATTATTTGTAAATTACAATTATATAAAAATGCAATTAATCATGCTCCTCGACCCATTCATAAATTCCATAAGCAATTCAAACTGTAGTGTTAATGCTTTTTCCTACTCTGCAGTCATTATTTGCAACTGGGGGTTTTTTCTTACCAAATATTGATATATGTAATTAATTTGAGTAATTGATCATGACAATTTGTAATTAATTTGACACATACAAGGGTAGTTTGAATGTTTGTGCAAAGAAACAAGGCAAGTCGATTTATTTGTATAGCACTTTTTAGTGGACACATTGTTTCTAAGAAGCTATACAGAAAATCATGATGTTAATGTTAGTATTCTCTTAGTACATTCAGACTTTATATTTAGCAGATATTACTATAATAATGCTTTACGTGAGTATGCTGTATGCACTGTATAGCTAACTTTACATATAGATCTGTACGAAGTAGTTTACATTTTGCAGCAGTATTAAAAACCATTATATATAAATGTGCAATGTACCATATTGCTTTTAGGTGAGTTTGCTATATGTATGTAGGTAAAGCTGGATATTTAGCCAAATTTAAATGTAACACCCTGCAATATTATAGTTTTGCAACAATAAAAAAACAAAACAATCAAGCAGTTGACATTTGCTATACAGTATTTATTGCTTTACATGAGTGTAATGTTCTGTTTGTGTGTGAAGTTGGATATACTTCTACTAGCTGGAGTTATGAATTTGCTATGTGGTGATATTGAAAATTACATTTTGGTTCAAATTTCAATCATATAACCCATCACTAAGCAGAAATTGAAATTGAAATTCATTGAATAATATTTATACACAGTATATTATACATAATATCTTTCCTTGTAGAAAATAATTTAGTTGTAATTGATTATGTCCATTATTGTGTGGTCAGTATTGTTTGTTCGTTGCATGAAGCCATTGTCGTCCACTTAACCGGACAGTTTTTTTATGGTCTGTATCCATGGCAACCGTCAAAGGGTCTTCAAAATGAAATATATTTCAAAATGAGATTTTACATTTTCATTCAAATGTTTAGGATTGGTAAAATATTTGTAGTATTGCTGAACTAAATCTCTTATTCTACCTTGAGCTGTATTTTATTATTTTTTGTAATATTTATACATTTTAAAACCCTTTTTTGTATGTTTGAATTCATTTAAAATTACAATTATTATTTTAATTGGTCATTTATTATAGTGATGGCAAAGCAGATTTTTTTTTTTTCACTGTCTTCAAACCATTAATGTCAGTCAAAGTCTCTCAGGTATATTATTAGTTCTGTCTACAGATTGTCAGCAGGTAAGCTTGCACATTTTGTGAGGACTGTAATACGTGCAAGGTTACCTTATTATTTTGGCTTTAGCCAAGTGAACATGGCACCATTTATCACAATTGTTGTGACCATTTTCTCAAATAGTGGCATCCTTTATTAATTCAAAAAAAAAAAAAGAGAGAATCAGAGAGTGTGATTACTTAACTGATCTCATTTATCATCCTTCAGAAATGGATCAGGACCAAAACAAATTAATGCACACTGTATACTGCACAGGTAGTAATAGCAAGCTATAGTATACTCAAAAGAGTAATAAGGAGAGATTTGGTTGCTTGTTTTAGAGAGGGATTGATGATGTATCTGGCATTATCTGGCAGTAATATGGTGATCTTTGATGTTGCTTCAGAGTGTTTTGTTTTTTGATGGCCATCTGAAGAGAAGTACAGTGGAAGGGGAATGTTGAAAGCTATCGATTTTAATGGTGATGAAATACTCTGCCAAAAGACTTCAGAGCTCTTTTGCATGTTGGCAGTGTTTAAAATGGTGAGATCCATACAGAAAGCTAGTAGATGGTGTGCTAAGATATCGGAAGACATACATACATGCATATAACAAAAAAGTACAGTAAATACATCTGTAACTTAAAAAATATATATTTCAGCTGTTTCACCTCTTTTTGTTAGAATGGAAGTCAATGAGGCCCAAAACAACAAAACAAAAATCATCATAAAGGTTTCAAATGACATAAATACATTATTGTGCACTGAACCTCATCTTTAAATTCTGCGAATATGTGGCATTGTACCCCATATTATGACAATTAGTCACCTTTTTGGTCTCTCTGACTCACTCATCTAACCTTTTGCTCAGATATGTGTCCTCCTAATCTGTTACATGGTATAATTTTCCTCCTCTTTTCTTCTTTATTCTTTAGCATCACCAACTCTACCGCCTTTGAAATCGGAGCATTTCAAGCCATGTCAGGAGAAAGACCTGGCCTATTGCCTGAATGACGGGGAGTGCTTTGTCATCGAGACCCTGAGCGGCCCACACAAACACTGCAGGTATGACACCACTTTCTGTTTCTGCAATGGAGGGAAAGGGTCGGCGTGGTGTTCTCTCGAGAAATAAATCACTGTGGATGGGAGGCTCCAGCGGCCTCAGACCAATGACAATTCCATGTCCCATTTTCTGTTAGAATGATCCTTCTGGAACAATCTGCCAGTAAATCTCTCTCTCTCTCTCTCTCTCTCTCTCCTCTTCTGACTCCCTTTTCCTACTCTTGTGTTTCATTGCCCTCCTCTCTGGGACTCTCGCTGTTGCATGAATTTCTTAGTCATGCTAACGATGACAGCTTTGTCAAAACCAGAGAGCTGTCTACGGTCCCTTCTCTGCTAATTAAAAGTGGCACTTTGCAGAAGTTCATTAGAGGCTTGTTTCGGCTCTGTGGGCCGTTTTTCAAGGTTGAAAATAGGATTCACAAAATGGAGGTAGAGAATTTCTGACACTGATGTGTTCACCTTTTGTACGAAGCGTGAGCACCATTTCAAATAACATTTCCCGTACGTGAGGGTCCACTGCCGTAGGTTTTGCATGAGCAGTCTTCTCCTCATTTGCCTAATGGAACACAGAGACATTGCATGTTTGAAACTAAAGAGCCAAGAAGGAGCAGAAGCCAAGTGTCCTCATTTTAATCAGAGGTAATTGGTGGTGTTGTTTTAGGTGACCCATTTATTTGACTGAAACTTAGCTAGTTCAAATGCTCTGGCTCTGATTAATTCCCAGATCACTCTTATTCCCAGTTTAAAGCCAAGGACATCTATGCATCTGTCTGTTCCTCAAAGCAAGGTGGTGATGGTCTCAAAGGATCAATTCACTGGAGAACGTGGATTCCCATAGAAAGATAATGCTATTAAATATTTGCATTGTAGAACTTTTCAGGGCATTTTAATCATCATCATAAAGCGGAGCAATTTGTGCTGAATTCCACTCTTTATTGATATACGTATCAAGCAGTTTGCATACCTGAATGGTTCACGGGTGCACAAAACTGTGCTTTTAGTCTTGAAATAACTGAAACAGGAAGAGACAGACACTGATTTGTAACATAAGATGTGTTTGGAGTGTATTTTATTCTGCTTTAGATGTGTTTTGAGACCCCTGCTGATCAGCAAGATATCAGACTGCCCTTTTTTTTTTTTTTCTGTGAATGCATCTAGTTCAACCGAAGAGTGTCTTGTTATTTTATTAATAGCTTAAATGGTGTTTGGTAAGTGTGCCCTGATTTTTCTTTCTAGATGTAATGATTGACTAATGGCCCATGTACCATTATTTAGTCATTATATCTAAATAAAAAGCCTGACTGCTTTTATCCGACTGCCGTTTTTGAGTCTAGCACAGTCTGGCAGTGTAGTTTTTGTATTAAAATTAGATATGCAGGGCTGCATCGAGAATCAAACTTGTAACTCTGTAACCCACTACAAAATTTACATTAGATGGTTATGTCCTGCATTTTATGTTCACAGTCATGTATGGATCTATGATGCATTGGGTACCATGGCATAAAACCAAGGTCCAAAAATAACACCTGCCAAGCACTGAATATAAATAAATAATAAGAAGAAACTTCACTAATTTAAATGCCGCAATTCATGTATAATATTTAGTCTTTATAAAGAGGTAACTATTTGAAGTTCGGAAGCTAAAAAGCCAGGGGGAAATGGCTATTTCTTGTTTTCATTGTTTAATAAAAATAACACAAAATAGTTTTCAAGAACAGTTTGACAAATGTATAGCCATCACATTTTTGCAATTCACATGCCATTGGCCAGTGTCACAAGAAGTTCAGTTTGGGTTCTGCATATAGCCGTTTTCTTTATTTGAAATCTTTATTCATTTATCTTACCTAAAGAGGAGTGTGTGTGGTTAGCCAGAGTTTAGCAGACAGATGGAGAGAGTACAAAACGGTGTTAAAATAGGGACAAGATGGCAGTTGGTAGAGGATAACAAAAGATTTAAAAAACTGTGTTTGCGCATGTGTGGAATAAAAAGCATGACAGGTATAGAATCCTGTTTCCTTGGCTGTTCCTAGTTAAGCAATCCCGTTGTGTCTGTTGACCTAGATTCATAGAGCATGTGGATTTTTATTTGAGCTGCCTCATCTGGTCTATACACCTATATACACAAGAACAGGAGAATGTTAGGGCTTACATCAATGTGATTACATAAATTGTGCATGGTTATGCATCATAAACCAGCCATGTGTTTTAGCAGTTGTTGGAGCAACTCATGACTCAAGCTGACAAATTCAAACTATAAACACCATATGGGGTCTCAAAGTGTTGGAAGTTCATTATGGCCCATTAAAAGTTAATATTTCAGTATGATCAATTTTAATTTTGCTTTGCCATTTAATGTTATCACAATAATGTTAAGGATTGTATATTTTATTAACCTTATAAGCCTACAGAGAGAAAGAGATACAGTGCCACCCAATGTAAGTCAATAAATAATGAATACAGTCTAATAAATTTGTTAAGCACTGTATGTGCTTAACAAACTCATTAGACCACCAGTCATAATAAAGAGAAAACACAAATATTTTAGGAATCCGTCAAAAATGGTCTAATTGGTTACATTTTGGTATTGGTAGGTAATGTTTACAAGTAGGGGTGCACCGAAATTTCGGTCGCCGAAAATTTCGGCCGAAAATGGCATTATCGGTTTCGGGCCGAAATAAAAAATCCAGCCGAAAATGTCAACCGAAAATGAATATCAACCGCGCCCCTCCCATCCGTGCGCTAGCGCTTGGGTTTCACTCAAGGTCAAGCTGTTATCACTCGTCACCCACCCCTCCCCTCCGTGCTCAAGCAGGTTTCACTCACGGTCGAGCTGATTGCACGCGTCTGCAAAGATTAAGCATGTCAGCGGTATGGACGTATTAAAAAGTTTCAGATGAGGACAACAAACTTGCAATATGTAACGTTTGTTCTGCAAAAGTCTCAAGAGGGGGTACGGTGCCAAAGAACTTTTCGACAACAGGTTTGATACACCACTTGAAAACACGACATCCAGTTGAACATGAGGAGTACCGCAAAACAACATTGTTTAAAAGTACCCTAACTACATCACAAACACCCTCTGTGGTCACGTTATTTGAAAAGACTAAGAAATTTGAGGAAGATAGTGTCAAAGCACGTGGCATTAATGAGAAAGTGATGGAATTCATTGCCTTAGATGACCAGCCGTTTTCTGTGGTGGAGGACATTGGATTTCGTAGGCTCATACAACATATTGAGCCACGTTATACACTGCCAAGCAGACGCTATTTTGCAGAAACAAGTCTACCTGCAATGTATGACCGAGTTGCAAAACACGTTCACGAGCTCATGTCCACAGAAAGACAAACTCTAAGTTTTACCACAGACATTTGGAGCTCAGACGTTAGCCCAACTAGCATGCTTAGCTTAACAGCGCAGTGGATTGACTCTGATTTTAAACTGCAAAACATTTTGCTTCACTTACGTGAGTTTGTTGGGTCACACACCGCAGCAGCGATATCTGATGCTTTGTCTACAATGTTTGACACTTGGCACATTGAGAAATCTAATGTGCATGTGATTGTCCGAGATAATGCACGGAACATGTTAAAGGCTATGGAGGACAGTGGACTGAACAGCATACCATGCATGGCACACACGCTTCAGTTGGCTGTGAATGAAGGATTGCTGAGTCAGCGCAGCATTTCTGAAATAACAGCAATCGGGAGAAAGATTGTGGGACACTTTAAACATTCTCCGCTTGCTTATTCCCGGCTGCAAGATTTGCAAATACAGTTTGGGATGCCACCCAAACGTCTCCAGCAAGATGTAGCTACTCGCTGGAATAGTACGTACTACATGTTGCAAAGTCTACTTGAGCAGAAGCGGGTCATAGCTGCCTATATGACAGATTATGATCTGCCCGCTACTTTGAGTGCACACCAGTGGATGCTAATGGAAAACATAGTGTCTCTTCTCGCCCCATTCGAACAGATGACCAAGGAAATAAGCTCGGCTAAAGCCTCAGCTGCAGAGGTTATTCCTTTGATAGCAGCACTGAAGCGTCTGCTGGGAAAAGAGGTGGAAACAGATCACGGTGTAAAAACAGCTAAAAAGACTCTTTTGGAGGCTGTTAACAAGCGCTTCCGAGACACCGAGTCCAACCCTCTATACTGTATTGCAACTATACTAGACCCGCGCTTTAAAGAACATTATTTTGACGAAGAGAAAAAGCAGCGAGTGCGTGAAATGACACAAAAAGAGCTGACGGAGATTGAAACATCTGGTGAAGCAAGAGACTCGACGGGGAGCGCACCGCAAACGGTGCCCGAGAAACGGTCGCGTACAAGTGAGGAGGCGTACACTCCCTCTCTTTCTGAGATGTTTGACGAAATTTTACAGGAAAGCACCCCAATTCGTAGCGGTGTTGAAACAAGCGCAGCCGCACAACAAATAGAGATGTATCTAGCTGAACAACCCATTGCCAGAAGCGACAATCCTCTGGACTACTGGCGCGCAAACAAAGACCGCTTTCCATTGCTTGCACAGATTGCACGCAGGTATTTATCTGCCCCAGGCACCAGCACAGACAGTGAGAGACTATTCAGTGCAGCATCTCATGTTCTTAATGAGAAGAGGAACCGTCTTTCTTGTCAAAAAGCTGAGCAACTTTTGTTCTTAAAGAGAAACCTGACACGTTTCCTTAAATAAACAGCAGTCAAATTTTCTGTTTATAGTTTGAGTTTGGATTAAGTTCTATTGCTGTTTTTGCACTGTTGTTTTGCATTGTTTTGCACAGAAATTTAAAATGCAAGTAAATAATTGTTTACATGCAGCAACAGAAAAGAGGCCCACTGCCATTGTGTGTGTGTGTGCAGTTATTCAGATAATTGTGGATTGTTTTTTCACCCACAAATGTTAAACTATTTTATTCAATGGAAGAAAACTTGAAGACAATATTATTTATTTATTGTTAAAAAATATTTTAGGTTTTGTTATGTAACTGTAAGTGTTAATAAAAGTTTGATTATTCTATTGGTTTGTGATTTTTTTTCATTTCAGATCCAAAGAAGCCATTTTCGGCTTCAGTTTCGGTTTTCGGCCAAGTGCATCCTAAATTTTCGGTTTCGGTTTCGGCCCAGAATTTTCATTTCGGTGCATCACTATTTACAAGCACAAAAATTATGCTGAAACATACAATTTGGACGTATTACAATGTTTAAAACATAAATTGTTGTGTATTTACAGCTAAAAAACATAAAATATTATTTTATATCATCAAAATATTTGTATCAATACAGTTTTATAAATTTACCAATAAGCGATTTAGATTGTTAGACCCCTTAACCTATGCCCAAACCTAAACCCAACATTTATTGCGTTTATGAAAATATAAAAACGTAATAGACCAAAATACAGAGAGAAATAACCATTTTAGTAACAATATAGCGTTAAAAATATATTTTTGAGTCACTGATCTCTCTCGTACTTTTAAATCTAACCATAATCATTTACAGGTCCTTCCAAAAAAAATTAGCATATTGTGATAAAGTTCATTATTTTCAAAAAATTAAACTTACATATATAAAAAAAATTAAACTTACATATATTTTAGATTCATTGCACACCAAGTGAAATATTTCAGGTCTTTCATTGTTTTAATACTGATGATTTTGGCATACAGCTCATGAAAACTCAAAATTCCTATCTCAAAAAATTTGCATATCATGAAAAGGTTCTCTAAACGAGTTATTAACCTAATCATCTGAATCAACTAAATAACTCTCAACACCTGCAAAAGATTCCTGAGGCTTTTAAAAACTCCCAGCCTGGTTCATTACTCAAAACCGCAATTATGGGTTAGACTGCCTCCCTGACTGCTGTCCAGAAGGCCATCATTGACACCCTCAAGCAAGAGGATAAGACACAGAAAGAAATTTCTGAACGAATAGGCTGTTCCCAGAGTGCTGTATCAAGGCACCTCAGTGGGTAGTCTGTGGGAAGGAAAAAGTGTGGCAAAAAATGCTGCACAACGAGAAGAGGTGACCGGACCCTGAGGAAGATTGTGGAGAAGGACCGATTCCAGACCTTGGGGGACCTGCGGAAGCAGTGGACTGAGTCTGGAGTAAAAACATCCAGAGCCACCGTGCACAGGCGTGTGCAGGAAATGGGCTACAGAGAAGCAGCACTGGACTGTTGCTCAGTGGTCCAAAGTACTTTTTTCGGATGAAAGCAAATTTTGCATGTCATTCGGAAATCAAGGTGCCAGAGTCTGGAGGAAGACTGGGGAGAAGGAAATGCCAAAATGCCTGAAGTCCAGTGTCAAGTACCCACAGTCAGTGATGGTCTGGGGTGCCATTTCAGCTGCTGGTTTTGGTCCACTTTGTTTTATCAGGGGCAGGGTCAATGCAGCTAGTTATCAGGAGATTTTGGAGCACTTCATGTTTCCATCTGCTGAAAAGCTTTATGGAGATGAAGATTTCGTTTTTCGGCACGACCTGGCACCTGCTCACAGTGCCAAAACCACTGGTTAATGGTTTACTGACCATGGTATTACTGTGCTCAATTGGCCTGCCAACTCTCCTGACCTGAACCCCATAGAGAATCTGTGGGATATTGTGAAGAGAAAGTTGAGAGACGCAAGACCCAACACTCTGGATGAGCTTAAGGCCGCTATCGAAGCATCCTGGGCCTCCATAACACCTCAGCAGTGCCACAGGCTGATTGCCTCCATGCCACACCGCATTGAAGCAGTCATTTCTGCAAAAGGATTCCTGACCAAGTATTGAGTGCATAACTGAACATAATTATTTGAAGGTTGACTTTTTTTGTATTAAAAACACTTTTCTTTTATTGTTCGGATGAAATATGCTAACTTTTTGAGATAGGAATTTTGGGTTTTCATGAGCTGTATGCCAAAATCATCAGTATTAAAACAATAAAAGACCTGAAATATTTCAGTTGGTGTGCAATGAATCTAAAATATATACAGTATGTGTGTGTGTGTGTGTGTGTGTGTGTGTGTGTGTGTGTGTGTGTGTGTGTGTGTGTGTGTGTGTGTGTGCGTGTGTGTGTGTGTGTGCTGTGTATACAGTATAAAGAAGTATAAAGAAACATAAGTGCAATCACACTCATTTATATATTGCAAAAATATCAAAAACGGTACCAAAAGTAGTCCAAATGATTATGCGTTGCAGTCACAGTCCTTTCTAATGGGACACTAAAGTTTTGTGTGAGGCACAGAGCAGAATTTAAGTTTTTAATTGCTGAAAATATTATCCAGACTATTATCCAGATTCACTGCATAAAGGCACGCATTTCTCATTCAAACACCTCACCAGAAACATGGCATGTTGTAATCTGTGTCGAAGCAGGCAAGAGGCAATGAGCATTTGATTTTCCTGTCGTAAAGCTTCTTGAAAGCAATTATTGATAATTTATAATGAGCATGGGTGTGGATGCTTACAATCACTACTTGAGTTTGGGTCTGTTTGTCGCCATCATATGGATTCTGAAGATTTAGATTACAGCACACAAAACATTTTACATATGAATTCCTTTTGCTAATTATTAAATTCAATTCAATTTAATTCAATTCAAGTTTATTTGTATAGCACTTTTTGCAAAGCAACTTTACAGAAAATTATGTTTCTACAATATTTAGTAGTAGCTTATAAGTGGTGACTGTCAGTTTGTGCACGTATGACAGGATTTTTCAGAAAAATGTATACAAGACGTAGTCACCCAGATAATGAACATTATTAACAGCAATTTTTATATGATGCAGTCAAACTTGTAGCAATATTTGTTAGTTCTGTTTGTTGATTCAGGATTTGCATCATCTGGGCTCCTCTGAGGGTCAGCATCATCTCTTCTCAGGTGTTCTGGATCCAGACTGGAGCTTGTGTAAATCCTAGTGGCAAAACATAGAAACAAATAGAGACATCATTAGCATACAGTAGCTGCTGTTCCAACAAAGTAAAATTAATTAGTTTTACCTAAGCTAAAGAATAGGAATGCACATTTGATCAGATGCAACTACACTCACAATTTAAGAGATACATTATTTGAATGCTTGGCGAAAGAGATCAGTTTTTAATCTAGATTTAAACAGAGACAGTGTGCCTGACCCCTGAACATTATCATGAAGCCTATTCCAGAGTTTGGGAGCCAAATGTGAAAAAGCTCTACCTCCTTTAGTGGACTTTGCTATCCTAGGAACTACCAAAAGTCCAGCATTTTGTGACATTAGGGAGCATGATGGATTGTAACGTGGTATAAGGCTAGTTAGGTATGCAGGAGCTAAACCATTTAGGGCCTTATAGGTAAGTAATGATAATTTGTAACTGATACGGAACTTAATAGATAGCCAGTGCAGAGACTGTAAAATTGGGGTAATATGATCATATTTTCTTGACCTTGTAAGGACGGCCGCTGCATTTTGGACTACCTGTAGCTTGTTTATTGAAGATGCAGGACAACCACCTAGAAGTGCGTTACAATAGTCCAGTCTAGAGATCATGAATGCATGAACTAGCTTTACTGAATCAGAAACAGATAACATGTTTTGTAGCTTGGCAATGTTTCTAAGATGGAAGAATGCAGTTTTTTTATATGGGAAATATGGTTTTCAAAAGACAAGTTGCTGTCTGATATAACACCCAGATTTTTGACTGTAGAGGAAGTAACAGTACACCTGTCTAGTTGCAAATTGTAATCTACAAGATTCTGTGTAATGCTTTTTGGTCCAATGATTAATATCTCTGTCTTATCCGAATTTAATAGGAGAAAATTATTGGTCATCCAATCTTTTAAATTTTTAACACACTCTGTTAGCTTAGATAATTTAGAAGTTTCATCTGGTCTCGTTGAGCTATATAGCTGAGTATCATCAGCATAACAGTGGAAACTAATCTGTATTTTCTAATAATATTACCAAGGGGCAACATGTATACTGAAAATAGAGGTGACCTAGGACGGATCCCTGTGGCACTCCATATTGTACTGGTGATAAATAAGGTGGCTCCCCATTTACTGTAAGTAAATAAAATGGTAGCAATCAGACAGGTAGGATTTAAACCATCTTAGAACCTGCCCTTGAATGCCTGTATAGTTTTGTAATTGATCTATGAGTAGGTCATGATCTATGGTGTTGAATGCAGCACTAAGATCAAGTAAAACTAGCAATGAGATGCAGCCTTGATCTGACACAAGAAACAGGTCATTTGTAATTTTAACAAGTGCAGTTTCTGTGCTATGGTGGGGCCTGAAACCTGACTGAAATTCTTCATACAGATATTTTTTATTTATTTATTTTTATTTTTTTGCAGGAAGGAGCTCAATTGAGCAGACACAACTTTTTCTAAAATTTTAGACATAAATGAAGATTTGAAATAGGCCTATAATTTGCCAGTTCACTAGGAGCTAGTTTTGGTTTCTTAATAAGAGGCTTAATAACCGCCAGCTTGAATGGTTTTGGCACATGACCTAAAGATAACGACAAGTTAATAATATTGAGAAGCGGTTCTTCGGCTACAGGTAACAACTCTTTCAGTAATTTAGTGGGTATAGGATCTAATAAACATGTTGTTGGTTTAGATACATTGATAAGTTTATTTAGCTCTTCCTGTCCTATTGTGTGAAGCACTGAAGTTTATCTTTGGGTGCAACGGATGAAACTGAAGTACTGAAGTAGAATCTACATTCGCTATTGTATTTGTGAAAATTGGATACCGGCATATCCCTATTTCACACATACTGTAAACCCCCCCCCCAAAAAAACAAAAAACAATAATTATATTTTTTATGGCCTCTATTGACCTTAATAACAGCTAGAACTCTTGCTGGCATTGCTTCTGTGTACTTTTTGTAAGTCTCTGTTGCTATTGACTGTAATTTGGCATTTGAATGAAAAAAGTCTAATAAGTGCTTTACTATTTTTTTCTGCCTTTCTTGAGAGAATAATTCTAGTAATTGTAGACTGTAATGTCGGTTACCTTGGAAATTACACTGTCCACTTCTCTCTCTATCTCAAACTCAGCTTGTAGTCCCTCTCAGAGCATCAACGAGAGCAGAAAGCCTTTCTGGCTGTGGCTGAGTTGTTTCGATTGCATTGTTTTCTTTTCCTGCGGTAATAGTCTCTTTATGATTCAATGTCTTGTCTTTCTACTACCTTTGGCAAAATGTGAAAAAAGCCTCCTCATCTGGGCTTTCGCTAAGATCTCTGAAACATCAAAACAAAACAAAAAACAAACATTACCTGCCCAGATCTGTGTGATATAAATTCAGCACAACCTAAAACATGTTCATCAAAAATTAGATTTGTAAGAAGTTTGTGAATACCAAATAGGAGTTGTTCACATCAATTTTGGTGGGGTTTAAGTCCTGTATTCATGTGTCTGTCTGTCATCAGAAATATTGAACAAGTTGTTTTTGCATCTTAGTTTCTACGAATTTTCTTCTTTTCACTGTGGATAAAAATGTGAAGTTACAGCATGTTTTTATTGTAAAACTGAAAAAGAAGTATAGATAAATTAATAAAAGGAGGAGTGAAATGGAAGAGGTGAAAGGAAATCTACGAATCAGCCAGGCTGGCACTGCCAAAGCCCAAGTAATTCACTGCTTATCCTATTCTGGAGGCTGGTGTTGGATTTCTCTTTGGCTGCTGGATAGTGTGTAAAAGCTTGACTCTTGTTAGCATTGAGATGGTAAGCCTCTACTGCCACAGCAACACTGCAGCAATCCCACCTGTCTGTGTACCGCCACAAGGGGCTGAAACACGAGTTGAGACTTCACGAAGCCCCCTGGCAGTATCACTGCAGCTGAAGGGTCATGTGTAGACTGCTAAAGGCCTCCGTTCTGAGAGGAGTGTTGGGAGGGAGCGAGATTGTGAGATTAATTTCAATAGGTTGTGGTGTTGTAAGGTTTAAAATTGGATGCAAATTTTGTGGTTACAGCTTAAAGCCTGAAGCCTTGATGCAAATATAGGGAGCATTTACCATGTTTTTTTTTTTTTTTTTTTTTCAGGGGAGGGATTATGAATCCATGCAAAACAGATTTATTGTCAAAAATGCATACAAACATTGTCTCATGAATAAGCAGAGAGTGAGAGAGAGAGAGAGAAACAGAATTGGATGTATTATTGAGTGTGTTTGTGATACTGATTTTATTGTTAAACTATCACAACTCATCATATAAAAAAAGAAAAATAAATGCCTGCCGCTGAAAGTGTAGAATCAATGAGAGGAAAATTCACAAAGATGGAAGCCATTTTCGTGTCTCTGTCTTCCAATTTGCAATTCATTGATCCGGAGCAGTGAGAGCTGGTGCTTCCCAAGCATTTTAAAAGGCTTTTCTCTTGTGTTTGGTCCAGTTCACCAAGTAGCCTATTTTGTTTGACTAGGGAACATTACATCTAATACAGTGGTTCATTTCTGGTAGATCTGCACCCACAAAATGGGTCTGATAGGGATGGACATGAAACATGCTGATAAAAACATAATAAAAAACATGATAAATGCATCTAACTATAAAAACATCCACAGTAAGGACAGGAAAATACATTTTGAATACATTTCAGTGGGGACACATTAAAGGGATAAAAAAAAAGACATGAAAAGTGACGTGACCCATACTCAGAATTCGTGCTCTGCATTTAACCCGTCCAAAGTGCACACACACAGCCAGTGAACACACTCACACACACTGTGAACACACACCCGGAGCAGTGGTCAGCCATTTATGCTGCGGCACTTGGGAAGCAGCTGGGGGTTCGAGCTCAAGCTCTCTAACCACTAGGCCACAATTTCCCCAAATTGATCATTTGTGCCAGTAAATGCATTTACTAAGTGTGTGTGTGTCATTTTAGTTCACCTTAAAAGAGATGAAAACTTTAAACACTTCACACTGAAAAGGGTTTGTGAGTTTTCTTTCTGAGAACCCAACTAAAAGCTGTGGGGATCCTGATAGTCAGTGCTTGAGACATAAAGCCCCAAAGGACCGCGATTCTAGTAGCTTTGCATGCCTCTGATACAAACATTATAAAGATTACATTTTCCTTCAGAACACTGTGTTGATAATTTATTACAACAACCTCTGCAGCCTTGAGAGTTGAAGTTAGATTGTGGTTACCCACTGAACAGGCCATTTAGAAAAAAAAAAAAAGGATTATGTTAACCCCACAGCCCTGTAACCTCAGCAGATGTTTTGCAGTGCTTTCCTCTGATTTGCTTTCTTTCCACTTTGATACACAAAAGGCTTGCCTTTGAAGATTCTGCCACTGTGGATGAGCCAAGATGTTTCTGTGCCAAATCTGAGGCATAGAAAAGCCCTCCTCTTATCAGGCTCAACATGACCTTCCCATGCTGAACGAAGCATAACAGTAGGTTTCCATGTGATGTTCATCCACCCATGTTATGGAATAAGATAGCGATGATATCTGCCAGGGTAAACCTTATAACTGTGTAGAAAAAAAGAGTTTCTTTCACTCCACTTCAGAGCACCTCATCCATGAGAAGCTATCCTCAATGCTCTGGCAGGTCAGATTAGAGGGATAGAGAGGAAAAGAGAGCGTTAGAGAGCTCCGCTGTGAAGTGCGAAGAAAAGTAAAATGAATCTGAATTAGTTTCTAGCACATTTTAATGCCAATGTTATTCTTGCAGAACTGGATAAAGGTTTGTCGGATCTGAACAAGCGTTGATCTCCTATTACAAAATGGATAGTTCTACATTTCCAGCTGTATTTTATCACTCAACATATAGTTACCGCTATGACCTGTTAACCATATCACCAAAAATTATCTTTTTTGTTGTTGCCATAGCAACATTCTGTTAGGGACTAGCAGAAAAAGTACATTTAATTTGAAAAATGTATTTAATATTTGTATGTATTTATTATTATTTATTCAAGTTTTTAATCAATATTATAATTAATTAAAAAATATTGTATGAGTATACAAGTATTTTTTATTTTAGTTTAAAAGGAAAATATAGGAAAAGAAAATTGTATTTTGAGATCTTTGATGAAGACATTGGCATCTGTAAGTGATATGCAGGAGAAAAAGAAGAGAAATGGGGAAGGGTTGGAAAGATGATGTGCCAGAGTGGATACGAATTGTTTTTTTCAAGGATAAATCGGTAGGAAACAAGTGGAGAAAAGAGGTTTGGATGGCAGAGGAGCACTTCTGTTTTTAGAGGGCTTATTTTTCGCTCTTGCAGGTGAGCCTCGTCTTAACGAGGTTGAAATTGTTGGAAATTGAAGGCACTTGTAATTTCAATCACTCATGCAGAAGGCTGCATACAGACACACTTGAATCAGAATGTAAATTCTGTCTCATAATTCATTTCAAGCACTTGTCACATGTAAAACCACAGCCTTACTCAGTAAATAAATAAATAAATCAGTGTCAAATGGAAATGCATGAGTATTGGTGAGGGGGGAGACTCTAAAGCCTAAATGATTTTTTTTTTTCTCTTTTTCATTTTATCTTCTACAGATGCATTACCTCCACCAGCAGACAGCCAATCAACAGTCTATTTTATTCTATGCCGTATATAGGTTTTATATAAAGGTTCTGGTCATATAATTAGAATATCATCAAAAAGTTGATTTATTTCACTAATTCCATTCAAATAGTGAAACTTGAATATAATAGTTATTAATTGCACACAGACTGATTTATTTCAAATGTGTATTTATTTTAATTTTGATGATTATAATCCCAAATAGTATCTCAGAAAATTAGACTATAACTTAAGACCAATACAAAGAAAGGATTTTTAGAAAAGTTGGCCGACTAAAATGTATGAAAATAAAACATTTAAGCATGTACAGCACTCAATACTTAGTTGGGGCTCCTTTTGCCTGAATTACTGAAGCAATGTGGCGTGGCATGGAGTCGACCAGTCTGTGGCAATGCTCAGGTGTTATGAGAGCCCAGGTTGCTCAGATAGTGGCCTTCAGCTCTTCTGCATTCTTGGGTCTGGCGTATCGCATCTTCCTCTTCACAAAACCCCATAGATTTTCAATTGAGTTAAGGTCAAGCGAGTCCTTAAACCAGGTACTGGTAGCTTTGGCACTGTGTAAAGGTGCCAAATCCTGTTGGAAAATGAAATCCGCATCTCCATAAAGTTGGTCAGCAGCTCTAAAACTTCCTGGTATATGGAAGAAAACACAGTGGAACCAACACCAGCAGATGACACGACACCGCAAACCGTCACTGACTGTGGAAACTTTACACTGGACCTCAAGCAACATGGATTGTGTGCCTCTCCTCTCTTCCTCCAGACTCTGGGACCC
This sequence comes from Carassius auratus, assembly GCF_003368295.1. Lineage (NCBI taxonomy): Eukaryota > Metazoa > Chordata > Actinopteri > Cypriniformes > Cyprinidae > Carassius > Carassius auratus. Next base: position 28,569 of record NW_020525921.1, read on the forward strand.
TGATATCCCAAAGGAAATGCTAAATTTACCTTCATAAGAGAACATAACTTTGGACCAATCAGCAGCAGTCCAGTCCTTTTTGAAGTGAGACGGTTCTGACACTGTCTGTTGTTCAAGAGTGGCTTGACACAAGGAATCCGATAGCTGAAACCCATGTCTTGCATACGTCTTTGTGTAGTGGTTCTTGAAGCACTGACTCCAGCTGCAGTCCACTCTTTGTGAATCTCCCCCACATTTTTTGAATGGGTTTGTTTCACAATCCTCTCCAGAGTGTGGTTATCCCTATTGCTTAAACTTTTTTCTACCACATCTTTTAAAATATATTTAACAAGATAATTGTGCAGTTTTATAAGCTTGTTTTGCCTGATAAAATAGCAGGGAATCTCCAATTAACATGCATGCAACTGGTACATTTCAAAGTTGTTATTTTCTGGCTATAAAGAGCAGGTCAATTTCACAAAAATGTTGAGCCTTTCACCATCCTTCATATTGTTGTGCATTTGTGTGTGTGTGTGTGTGCAGGAAGCCAATAATAAACAGTAAAGCCCTGATTCAATGAAAGAACAACTGTGTGCATAATAATATAACTTTACAACAGGAATTAATCTAGTATTTATTGAGCAACAAAAATAACTTTTGGATTTAAAAAAATATGTATAGGTATCCAATACTGTCAATCTGCTAATGTGCATGTACACACAATTATATAGAGCACAAGAGCATTGATTGATTGACAGATTTTTTTGTCAGACACAGCAAACTTACTACATTCAAATACTAATAATTTGTGTCCTTCTTTTTAAATATTCTCAAACCCTGGTTACCTGTTCTATTAGGTTCTGTGTTTGTTGTGTGGATTTCTTTTTCACCTGGTTTTAAATCAGTGTTCAGCAGTGGTTTAAGAGATTTTGTGTTTTGGAATTCAGATTTTGTTTTGGTATAAATCCATGGTTCAGTGGCTTAATAAAATACTGCAATTTCTTCAGGCAATCCTCCTTTACTTGGGCTTTCTAATCAGTAATTTCACAAGGTGTAGAAATCGTGCAATGAAATACTCTGAACCACTTGATATTAAGACTAAACTACAAGTAAGCATTTCAGTCTGGTTGTTGCCACCCTGTTTGCACAATTATGAAACTTGACAATTAGTGTTTGCTTATCTTCTGGTCATATTGCTGTCTGCTCTGACTGACAGGCTGAGAAAGGAAATGAGAAGTAATGGGAATGTGCATTATTACACACAAATAACATTAGAAACCTCTCTATTAATGTGCAAACAAATTTACATAAACTAGAGAGAAATACAGTTTCTAAGCAAGGCATTCCTTTCAAGTCAAGAAGTTTGATATGCTAATTGCATGCAAATTAATGCAACCCCCCCCCCCCCCATTCTTATTTCATTTGTGTAGAAACATGCAAAAGCTCAGTGAATTTGTTCCATGAATAACCAAACCAGAGCAATTGAAAATATAATTAAAACAGTCTGGGTAGACTTCCATTGGCCTCCCAAAATATACCCTTCGATCCTTAATAAAACAAATGTGAACAAACAATTGCCCCAGAATTACTGCACATCTAGCTGTCTTTATATTGTTTTATTGACAGATTGTGCATGTGAATTGTGCATTGGGCTTTTGAAGCCTACTTGTCCACTCGGTCACAAAAAAATGTGAGGCACGCGGTCGTCCACTTAGAGCCTCCACGCACATTTTTCTGATGACAATTTTTATGTCACGCCCTACCTAGCAGTCCATAGCGTATTTGTGGATGCAGAATGTATTACACAGTCTTGAGTGCTGCTATGTTTGGCACGGCTAACGCCAGGCCAAACAGAGTGATGAATCTATTCATCTGAGTTGATTACTATTAAAGTATGTCAGTGAAAGGTTAGCCTTGTCTGTCTCTGCTTGCATCTATCTATCAGTCTATTTATAGTTCAGGGCATGCACAAGAAAGATATATATAAAGAATATATATTATATAAGAATATATATATATATATATATATAATTATATATATATATATATATTTTTTTTTTTTTTTTTTTTTTTTTTTTTTTTTTTTTTCTTCTTCTTTTTTTGGAGTCTAGAGGGCATTCAGCCATCTATCTATCATATCCTCTTTAACTGGGAAGTTTTATTCATCTTGTTCCTCCACCATATAGATCTTCAGTTTGTCTCACTTTGATGAAGTAAATTGTTATTCCTCTGTCTTTATTGACGGCCTTATGCTTGCTAAACAGATGTTTTGTTCTGTGCTATCGCTCAGCTGTAATGTATTTGTTTTCTCTTGTAATTCAAATTGGTGGTGTGAACATCTCTGATAATGTTTTAGTTTGTTTGTGTTCATTTTCCTTTGTAATAAAATAATATATTAAATATATTCAAGTCTTTTTGGTATTGATATATAC
>NW_020525922.1:0-57878 GCF_003368295.1 Carassius auratus
TCTCGTTCGGTCTCGAGCCAAGGATTCCCGATGAACATAAGGCACGTGGCTCTGCGACCAACCGTTTGGGAGTTACGAGCGATGCCGTACTTTCCGTCGCTGCAGTTCCACCGTCAGGCCGATCGGGACAAGGCCCGGTGACGTTGCAGACAGGGGAGGGTACTACGATCCCGCAGTGTTTCGGGTGTTTTTCATCTTTGTTTGATTGTCTTTTTACATTACATTTTCCCTATTTTTCAGCTTACGGCGCCACCTACTGGCCTGTCGCCGCGCCCCTTTTCACCTGGCCTCGGACTGAGCCCTGCACAGGTGTGCCGATTTGGGTGAAGGGATCTCACTCCTTCCCGGAGTTATAGCCATTCGAGCCACCTCGGACACGCCACCTTAGCACGTTTTGAGGTCCCCTCGCCAAGGTGAATGGAAATTTCCTCTTTTTTTGGATGATTATTGACAGTCAGACTCCAGAGAAGCTTTCTGTGCTGATTTGGGTGGGACTGGGCCAAATACCTGGCGCTAGGTTGCAAAAGAAGGTTTTCGACAAAATCCAAAATACCCGAAAATTTCGTCAGAGCGACGAGCCAATCTGAGACCTGCGTCTCGTTCGGCTCGAGCCAAGGATTCCGATGACATAAGGCACGTGCTCTGCGACCAACCGTTTGGGAGTTACGAGCGATGCCGTACTTTCCGTCGCTGCAGTTTCCACCGTCAGGCCGATCGGGACAAGGCCCGGTGACGTTGCAGACAGGGGAGGGTACTACGATCCCGCAGTGTTTCGGGTGTTTTCATCTTTGTTTGATTGTCTTTTACATTACATTTTCCCTATTTTTCAGCTTACGGCGCCACCTACTGGCCTGTCGCCGCGCCCCTTTTCACCTGGCCTCGGACTGAGCCCTGCACAGGTGTGCCGATTTGGGTGAAGGGATCTCACTCCTTCCCGGAGTTATAGCCATTCGAGCCACCTCGGACACGCCACCTTAGCACGTTTTGAGGTCCCCTCGCCAAGGTGAATGGAAATTTCCTCTTTTTTGGATGATTATTGACAGTCAGACTCCAGAGAAGCTTTCTGTGCTGATTTGGGTGGGACTGGGCCAAATACCTGGCGCTAGGTTGCAAAAGAAGGTTTTCGACAAAATCCAAAATACCCGAAAATTTCGTCAGAGCGACGAGCCAATCTGAGACCTGCGTCTCGTTCGGCTCGAGCCAAGGATTCCGATGACATAAGGCACGTGGCTCTGCGACCAACCGTTTGGGAGTTACGAGCGATGCCGTACTTTCCGTCAGGCCGATCGGGACGAGGCCCGGGTGACGTTGTAGACAGGGGAGGCTACCACCATCCCCCAGCGTTTTTAGGTCTCCCAAAACTTACCAAAGCCGAGATGGGCATCGCCGTGTCCGGCTTCCTCCCTGCTGCGTCTTAGCAGCATCGCTTCTCGGCCTTTTGGCTAAGATCAAGTGTAGTATCTGTTCTTATCAGTTTAATATCTGATACGTCCCCCATCCGGGGACTACATATTAAATGGATTTTTAGATCACGGAGCTGGAGCCGGGGCTTGCTCCGTCCACTCCATGCATCGGCCTGGTATTGCAGTGTCTCCAGGAACGGTGTGCTTTCCCTTTTTGGGGATTGCCATTTATTGTGTCGAATAGCAGAACAAGGAATGAGAGCTGCCATTGCAGATGCTGTGGTTTATTGCAAACTTTTTTTCTGATGTGTCCTCCTGGGGTCTTGGACTCTTCCACTAACGATGCACCCACCTGAGGTCTTGAAGTCTTTCACAGACGAGGTGGTGCATCGAATCAGGTGTGTTTGTTTAAAGAGAGTCATCTAAAACTGGCGTTGGGAAGCACCGGCCCATGAGCTTGGCAGTTTCCAGGCCAGTAACGGAAGGCACCCGTCCTTCCTTTCCTGGAGCGGGGGCGGAGGGCTAACCGTTGGTGAGGATGGTAGAGATGCAAATCAGACCTCTGGCTGACCGCCTGGGCCTTCATACTTACCTGGCAGGGGAGACACCATGATCAAGAAGGCGGTTCACCCAGGGCGAGGCTTGTCCATTGCACTCCGGCCATGCTGACCCCTGCGAATTCCCCAAATGCGGGAATCTCGACTGCATAATTTATGGTAGTGGGGGACTGCGTTCGCGCTCTCCCCTGAAATTGTTGGTGAAACAAAGCAGAAGAGGTTTTTACAGTTTTTTATTTATTTCCGTTTCAGAATGGGGAGTTCTGTCACATGCGAGATACGTGTTGTGCGCCTGTGAAACAAAGTCACTTACGCTCTTGAAAAATCAGACCCTGGTGGGTAGTTTAGTTCGAACATAGCGCAGACCTTACTTTGAAAGTAGATTGGACTGACTGCAGCCTAGCTGTATCTGTCTCCATGTTGTTTGTTTGTCCTTTTTTTCGATTCGTATTAATTTTGTTGTCGCTTACAGCGCCACCTAGTGGCCTGTCGCCGCGCCCTTTTTCACCTGGCCTCGGACTGAGCCCCTGCACAGGTGTGCCGATTTGGGTGAAGGGATCTCACTCCTTCCCGGAGTTATAGCCATTCGAGCCACCTCGGACACGCCACCTTAGCACGTTTTGAGGTCCCCTCGCCAAGGTGAATGGAAATTTCCTCTTTTTTTGGATGATTATTGACAGTCAGACTCCAGAGAAGCTTTCTGTGCTGATTTGGGTGGGACTGGGCCAAATACCTGGCGCTAGGTTGCAAAAGAAGGTTTTCGACAAAATCCAAAATACCCGAAAATTTCGTCAGAGCGACGAGCCAATCTGAGACCTGCGTCTCGTTCGGCTCGAGCCAAGGATTCCGATGACATAAGGCACGTGGCTCTGCGACCAACCGTTTGGGAGTTACGAGCGATGCCGTACTTTCCGTCGCTGCAGTTCCACCGTCAGGCCGATCGGGACAAGGCCCGGTGACGTTGCAGACAGGGGAGGGTACTACGATCCCGCAGTGTTTCGGGTGTTTTCATCTTTGTTTGATTGTCTTTTTACATTACATTTTCCCTATTTTTCAGCTTACGGCGCCACCTACTGGCCTGTCGCCGCGCCCCCTTTTCACCTGGCCTCGGACTGAGCCCCTGCACAGGTGTGCCGATTTGGGTGAAGGGATCTCACTCCTTCCCGGAGTTATAGCCATTCGAGCCACCTCGGACACGCCACCTTAGCACGTTTTGAGGTCCCCTCGCCAAGGTGAATGGAAATTTCCTCTTTTTTTGGATGATTATTGACAGTCAGACTCCAGAGAAGCTTTCTGTGCTGATTTGGGTGGGACTGGGCCAAATACCTGGCGCTAGGTTGCAAAAAGAAGGTTTTCGACAAAATCCAAAATACCCGAAAATTTCGTCAGAGCGACGAGCCAATCTGAGACCTGCGTCTCGTTTGGCTCGAGCCAAGGATTCCGATGACATAAGGCACGTGGCTCTGCGACCAACCGTTTGGGAGTTACGAGCGATGCCGTACTTTCCGTCGCTGCAGTTCCACCGTCAGGCCGATCGGGACAAGGCCCGGTGACGTTGCAGACAGGGGAGGGTACTACGATCCCGCAGTGTTTCGGGTGTTTTCATCTTTGTTTGATTGTCTTTTTACATTACATTTTCCCTATTTTTCAGCTTACGGCGCCACCTACTGGCCTGTCGCCGCGCCCCTTTTCACCTGGCCTCGGACTGAGCCCCTGCACAGGTGTGCCGATTTGGGTGAAGGGATCTCACTCCTTCCCGGAGTTATAGCCATTCGAGCCACCTCGGACACGCCACCTTAGCACGTTTTGAGGTCCCCTCGCCAAGGTGAATGGAAATTTCCTCTTTTTTTGGATGATTATTGACAGTCAGACTCCAGAGAAGCTTTCTGTGCTGATTTGGGTGGGACTGGGCCAAATACCTGGCGCTAGGTTGCAAAAGAAGGTTTTCGACAAAATCCAAAATACCCGAAAATTTCGTCAGAGCGACGAGCCAATCTGAGACCTGCGTCTCGTTCGGCTCGAGCCAAGGATTCCGATGACATAAGGCACGTGGCTCTGCGACCAACCGTTTGGGAGTTACGAGCGATGCCGTACTTTCCGTCAGGCCGATCGGGACGAGGCCCGGTGACGTTGTAGACAGGGGAGGCTACCACCATCCCCCAGCGTTTTTAGGTCTCCCAAAACTTACCAAAGCCGAGATGGGCATCGCCGTGTCCGGCTTCCTCCCTGCTGCGTCTTAGCAGCATCGCTTCTCGGCCTTTTGGCTAAGATCAAGTGTTGGGCTTTTGATCTTTGGAGAAGAAAATATGGCGGGTACATCTGCGCCCTCGGTTCCAAGAGCGGGACTGAGAAACACGTTGCGTTTCCAATTGAAGGATCCAGCGATGGATATGATGGAAAGAGAAGTTTTTGCAAGGGTTGTTCTTCTGGACAAAATGAAGTTGAAAGTGGAAGACGTGTACTGTTTACAGACTAACAGACAAGAAAAGTGTTTCGACGTGACTGTGAATACTGGAGAGCTGTGCAAAGCAGTGCTGGAGAAGTTTGAAAGGATGGACAAGGTAGGCCTTGTGGGAAGATTTAATGTGATAAGTTTGGACAGGCCGAATTTTAGAGTCATCACAGTGCACATGTATAACCCATATGTCACAGATGAGGCCTTGGTGGCTTTTCTTGCGAAATTTGCTGAAGTTCTTACACCTGCGCGATATGTGAGAGACAGTGTGGGTTTATGGACTGGGAAAAGACAATTCCAAGTTCTTTTAAGAACTGAGAAGAATGGGTTGGAGGGGTTGATGCATCCTCCTGCACAGTTTAACATCGGGGCAGACAAAGGCTATCTGTTCTACTCCAGACAGCCTCCTTTTTGTAGGAGGTGTAGACGTTATGGGCATAATGATGGTGGGTGTGAAGAGCAGAGGTGTTTGCAGTGTGCCCAGCTGGGTCACATTGCAAAAGAGTGCACTGTGCCTAAGTCTTGTCACAGCTGTGGTTCATTAGACCACTTGATGAGAGATTGCAAAGGTGGCCGAAAGCAGTACAGAGAAGGAGTGAGAGGGGAAGAAGGCATGAAGGACAGACGGTTGGGGGAGGAAAGTCAAAAGAGGATCATCGAGCAACAGGTGACGGAGAAGGGGATGATAGAGCCTGGTGAGGAGATGGGAGCTGCTGGGATGGAAAGAGGCAAAGAAACAGAGGAAGTGGAAGATGTGATGGCGGCTTTCTTGGAGGCACTTAGTGGGGAACAGTTCAAAAGCCCCATGCAGTGCGCGGACGGAGTAGAAGAGGAGATGGAAGAGGAGAGTAAAAGTGACTCAGCTAATGCAAGGGAAAGCCAACTGGTCAGGAAAACTGAAAAGAGAAAGGGGAGACCAAGTAAGAAGAGGAAGCCTGAGACTGTTCTAAAGATGAGCTTTTCAGAGGAATCATCGTCTACTGACAGTCAAGATGGGCTTGAGATGGACAATGCAAGGCCCTTATTCCAGCTGACAGAGGAAATGGTTGGTAGGGGGAATGAAGAGCGGGAAGAGGAGTCATATGGCCTCAAGTCAACACCTGTAAGGTGGGCAGATTTAGGAGTGAGTGAGAGTGAGGCCACAAGCCTGGAAGGACAAGAAATGGGAGGGACATTAAAGAACGAATAAGGCTGTCTACTGAGGAGCTGACAGTGGGGACGATAAATGTAAGGGGTATAAGAGATGCTGTGAAACGGAGAGCTGTGTTTTCTTTTTTGCATAATTGTAAGTGTAATATTTATTTTTTGCAAGAAGTTCATTTAAAAGGCTCTGAAGATGCAAGGAAATTTACCGAAGAGTGGGGTAGGGGAGGTGCATTATGGAGTGTGGGAGGGGTTTTTTCTTCAGGGGTGGGGATATTGTTTTGGGATCAGGGAATAGAGGTTGAGAATCATTTTACAGTTTCTCAAGGGAGGGTGGTTGGGGCAGATGTGAAGTGGAGAGGGGGTGAATACCGATTACTTTCAGTGTATGCTCCTCAGACAGCAGAGGAGAGGAAAGAAATTTTTGATATGTTGTTAACAGTTTGTGCCACCAATAAACAAATTATAATGGGGGGGGATTTCAATATACAGCTAGGGGATAAAGGGGATAGTAGTCTGCAGGTGTTGGAGGGGATCCTGCAAGGGCATGATTTGGTGGACGGAGGGCAGAGGGTTAATCCTAAAGCATGTATGGCAACATGGAGAAACTCCAGAGGGGTGGAGAAAAGGTTAGATTATGTATTTTTCTCAAGGAATATTGTTGTGGAGAAGGGGGGAGTTAAGCCTGTTTTCTTTTCTGATCATGAAATGGTCTGGTTTGTGATTAAGGGTAATACAGTTAAGTTTGGTAAGGGGTATTGGAGGATGAACATAGAGGTATTGAAAGAGAAAGAATTTTGTGAAGAGTATGAAGTGTTTTTTGGGGGGTTGGAGGGTTTAAAATTTATGTATACTGATGTAGTGGGCTGGTGGGAAATGGTTAAGGAACGCTCAAAGGCATGGATAATTAGGTACTGTAAAAGAAGATCTGGAAAATTTTGGAGACAAGCAAGAGATTTACAGAGGGAGTTAGAGTTGAAATTTGAAGAGTATAACGTAGGGGCTACAGTTGATTGGGTAATCATTAATGCTCTTAAGAAACAGTTAAGGGGGATTTATGAAGACCAGGCAAAAAAGTTTCTGTTTAAAATAAGACAGGAAACAAGGGAGGAAGGGGAGAGGTGTACTGCTGCGCTTTTCAGATCTGTTAGGGACCGTAAAGAGAAGCAGGTGGTAATGAAACTGAAGGATAAGACAGGGGGATGTTTGACTAAAACTGAAGGGATGAACGGGTATGTAAGAGACCATTTCAAAAACTTTTTTAGGGAGAGGGAGATAGTTGCAGAAAAAAGTGAAATGTTTGTTAATTATCTGTCCAAAGTTGTCCCTGAGGAAGTAAGGGTTGGTTTAGGTTCTCCCATTACGATAGGAGAAGTTGAGGGTGTTTTGAAGAGGATGAGTAAAGGGAAAGTGCCAGGGATAGATGGCTTGCCTGTCGAATTTTATGTTAGGTTTTTTAGTATTTTAGGTATTCATTTGGTGGAGGTGATTAGAAAGGTGTTGGAGAATAAAAGTATACAAGGTTCAATGGCAACAGGAGTAATAACGCTTCTCTATAAAAAGGGAGAAAAGTCAGACATTGCCAATTACAGGCCGCTCACAATGCTTTCAGTGGACTATAAAATTATAGCAAAGCTTCTGGCGGACAGGTTGAAGAAAGCCCTACCTCATGTTGTGAATGTAGATCAAACTTGTGGGGTAGAGGGCCGTAGTATTAAATGGAATCTACAACTTATTAGGGATGTGATCGCGTGGGCAGAGAATAGAGAGCTGCCGCTAATGGTGGTCAGCTTAGATCAAGCCAAAGCCTTTGATAGAGTAAATAGGGGGTTTATGTTTAAAGTTATGGAGAGAATGGGGTTTGGGGAGGACTTTATAGGATGGATTAGAGCACTGTATACAGGCTGTAATTGTTTGGTTTCAGTCAATGGGAATGTAGGGCAGGGTTTTGAGGCAAAGGGAGGGGTGAGGCAGGGGTGCCCTCTCTCCCCACTGCTTTTTATTTTATACATGGAGCCAGTGGCAGAGGCGATCAGATTAGATAGTAGAATAAAGGGTTTTGTGGTACCAGGAGCAAAGGGAGCTGTGGTGAAATTATCACAGTATGCGGATGACACGTCATTGCTGTTGATGTCAGACAGGTGTCTTGAGAGAGCTTTGTCCCTTTTCGAAGAGTTTTCACTAGCGTCAGGGGCTAGTTTAAATGTTGCAAAGTCGGCCATTAAGTTCTTTGGGAAGTTCAGGAAGAGGCGAGAAGGCCTTGGTGGTTTGCAGGTGTGTGAGGGTCCTTTGAAGATCTTGGGTGTAAACTTTCAGAATGAAGGCTCAGCAACTCTGAATTGGGTTGGTCGTATTGCGTCAGTGCAGAAGAGGCTGGCAAGGTGGAAAGGGCGCAGGTTGTCATTGATGGGGAAGGTCCTGGTAGTGAAGATGGACGTGTTACCAGTGCTTCAGTATCTGGCTTACATTTACCCTTTACCAGCAAGCATGAGAAGGGCAGTAATACGGTTAATATTTAATTTTGTATGGGGGGGTAGATATGAATACGTGAAGAGGTCTGAAATGTTTAATCCTGTTAGTAGAGGGGGACGGGATGTTCCTCATATTCCTCTAAAACTTGATTGTTTATTTGTGTCTTCTACTTTGGCGCAGTTAGCCAACCCAGTAGAGCATCCATCTGGGTATTTTCTTAGGTTGTTTTTCTCTTATGAGGGGCGGCATGTAATGAAGTGGACCAATGAGGGTCCAAGGGCTGAGGACCAGCCCTGGCATTACAGGCATGCTGTCAGGTGGTTGGGGAAATACCCTGAGGGTAAGGATGGGGCGGTATGTTTGGAGCAGAGGAAGTTGTATGGGAAGGCAAGGGAGAGGGTTTCTAGTGAAGTGAGACTGGGTGTCCAGGAGAGAGTATGGTTGAACATTCAACCAAAGGGACTGGACAATGGTCTAAAAGATCTAAATTGGCTAGGTTTTTTGGGGCGTTTGCCAGTGAAGGAGGTCATGTATAGACATGGGCTATCAAAAGATGGTAGATGCCCGAGGGAGGGGTGTTCACAAGAAGAAACCATAAGACACGCTTTCTGGGAATGTGCTTTTGCACAAAGAGTGTGGGGGAGGGTGAAGAGGGTTTTAAGGGTGGTCTCAGATGATTTTAGAGTCTCAGGTGGGAATGTAATTCGGGGTATTAGATGTAAGAAGGGGGAAGGGAAAGTTGCATTTATGCTTTGGTTAATAATGAGTTTGGTGAAGAAAGGGATATGGGAGGAAAGACAAGAGTGGATTAGAGGAAAGGGCAGGAGGTCAGCAGAAGGGATAGTACAGGGAGTGGAGGCTGAATTAAGGGGAAGGATCAAGTGGGATGTACAAAGGTGGGGGAAACATGCAGCCAAGGAAAGGTGGAAAGATTTAGTTGAACTGTATTATGATAAATGTTACTGAATGTGAAATGAGGTATAATTATGATTTAAATGTGGAAAAATGAATGTAATGTTGAAAGTATGATAAAAAAAAAAAAAAAAAAAAAAAAAATCTGTTCTTATCAGTTTAATATCTGATACGTCCCCCATCCGGGGACTACATATTAAATGGATTTTTAGATCACGGAGCTGGAGCCGGGGCTTGCTCCGTCCACTCCATGCATCGGCCTGGTATTGCAGTGTCTCCAGGAACGGTGTGCTTTCCCTTTTTGGGGATTGCCATTTATTGTGTCGAATAGCAGAACAAGGAATGAGAGCTGCCATTGCAGATGCTGTGGTTTATTGCAAACTTTTTTTCTGATGTGTCCTCCTGGGGTCTTGGACTCTTCCACTAACGATGCACCCACCTGAGGTCTTGAAGTCTTTCACAGACGAGGTGGTGCATCGAATCAGGTGTGTTTGTTTAAAGAGAGTCATCTAAAACTGGCGTTGGGAAGCACCGGCCCATGAGCTTGGCAGTTTCCAGGCCAGTAACGGAAGGCACCCGTCCTTCCTTTCCTGGAGCGGGGGCGGAGGGCTAACCGTTGGTGAGGATGGTAGAGATGCAAATCAGACCTCTGGCTGACCGCCTGGGCCTTCATACTTACCTGGCAGGGGAGACACCATGATCAAGAAGGCGGTTCACCCAGGGCGAGGCTTGTCCATTGCACTCCGGCCATGCTGACCCCTGCGAATTCCCCAAATGCGGGAATCTCGACTGCATAATTTATGGTAGTGGGGGACTGCGTTCGCGCTCTCCCCTGAAATTGTTGGTGAAACAAAGCAGAAGAGGTTTTTACAGTTTTTTATTTATTTCCGTTTCAGAATGGGGAGTTCTGTCACATGCGAGATACGTGTTGTGCGCCTGTGAAACAAAGTCACTTACGCTCTTGAAAAATCAGACCCTGGTGGGTAGTTTAGTTCGAACATAGCGCAGACCTTACTTTGAAAGTAGATTGGACTGACTGCAGCCTAGCTGTATCTGTCTCCATGTAGTTTGTTTGTCCTTTTTTTCGATTCGTATTAATTTTGTTGTCGCTTACAGCGCCACCTAGTGGCCTGTCGCCGCGCCCTTTTTCACCTGGCCTCGGACTGAGCCCCTGCACAGGTGTGCCGATTTGGGTGAAGGGATCTCACTCCTTCCCGGAGTTATAGCCATTCGAGCCACCTCGGACACGCCACCTTAGCACGTTTTGAGGTCCCCTCGCCAAGGTGAATGGAAATTTCCTCTTTTTTTGGATGATTATTGACAGTCAGACTCCAGAGAAGCTTTCTGTGCTGATTTGGGTGGGACTGGGCCAAATACCTGGCGCTAGGTTGCAAAAGAAGGTTTTCGACAAAATCCAAAATACCCGAAAATTTCGTCAGAGCGACGAGCCAATCTGAGACCTGCGTCTCGTTCGGCTCGAGCCAAGGATTCCGATGACATAAGGCACGTGGCTCTGCGACCAACCGTTTGGGAGTTACGAGCGATGCCGTACTTTCCGTCGCTGCAGTTCCACCGTCAGGCCGATCGGGACAAGGCCCGGTGACGTTGCAGACAGGGGAGGGTACTACGATCCCGCAGTGTTTCGGGTGTTTTCATCTTTGTTTGATTGTCTTTTTACATTACATTTTCCCTATTTTTCAGCTTACGGCGCCACCTACTGGCCTGTCGCCGCGCCCCTTTTCACCTGGCCTCGGACTGAGCCCCTGCACAGGTGTGCCGATTTGGGTGAAGGGATCTCACTCCTTCCCGGAGTTATAGCCATTCGAGCCACCTCGGACACGCCACCTTAGCACGTTTTGAGGTCCCCTCGCCAAGGTGAATGGAAATTTCCTCTTTTTTTGGATGATTATTGACAGTCAGACTCCAGAGAAGCTTTCTGTGCTGATTTGGGTGGGACTGGGCCAAATACCTGGCGCTAGGTTGCAAAAGAAGGTTTTCGACAAAATCCAAAATACCCGAAAATTTCGTCAGAGCGACGAGCCAATCTGAGACCTGCGTCTCGTTCGGCTCGAGCCAAGGATTCCGATGACATAAGGCACGTGGCTCTGCGACCAACCGTTTGGGAGTTACGAGCGATGCCGTACTTTCCGTCGCTGCAGTTCCACCGTCAGGCCGATCGGGACAAGGCCCGGTGACGTTGCAGACAGGGGAGGGTACTACGATCCCGCAGTGTTTCGGGTGTTTTCATCTTTGTTTGATTGTCTTTTTACATTACATTTTCCCTATTTTTCAGCTTACGGCGCCACCTACTGGCCTGTCGCCGCGCCCCTTTTCACCTGGCCTCGGACTGAGCCCCTGCACAGGTGTGCCGATTTGGGTGAAGGGATCTCACTCCTTCCCGGAGTTATAGCCATTCGAGCCACCTCGGACACGCCACCTTAGCACGTTTTGAGGTCCCCTCGCCAAGGTGAATGGAAATTTCCTCTTTTTTTGGATGATTATTGACAGTCAGACTCCAGAGAAGCTTTCTGTGCTGATTTGGGTGGGACTGGGCCAAATACCTGGCGCTAGGTTGCAAAAGAAGGTTTTCGACAAAATCCAAAATACCCGAAAATTTCGTCAGAGCGACGAGCCAATCTGAGACCTGCGTCTCGTTCGGCTCGAGCCAAGGATTCCGATGACATAAGGCACGTGGCTCTGCGACCAACCGTTTGGGAGTTACGAGCGATGCCGTACTTTCCGTCAGGCCGATCGGGACGAGGCCCGGTGACGTTGTAGACAGGGGAGGCTACCACCATCCCCCAGCGTTTTTAGGTCTCCCAAAACTTACCAAAGCCGAGATGGGCATCGCCGTGTCCGGCTTCCTCCCTGCTGCGTCTTAGCAGCATCGCTTCTCGGCCTTTTGGCTAAGATCAAGTGTAGTATCTGTTCTTATCAGTTTAATATCTGATACGTCCCCCATCCGGGGACTACATATTAAATGGATTTTTAGATCACGGAGCTGGAGCCGGGGCTTGCTCCGTCCACTCCATGCATCGGCCTGGTATTGCAGTGTCTCCAGGAACGGTGTGCTTTCCCTTTTTGGGGATTGCCATTTATTGTGTCGAATAGCAGAACAAGGAATGAGAGCTGCCATTGCAGATGCTGTGGTTTATTGCAAACTTTTTTTCTGATGTGTCCTCCTGGGGTCTTGGACTCTTCCACTAACGATGCACCCACCTGAGGTCTTGAAGTCTTTCACAGACGAGGTGGTGCATCGAATCAGGTGTGTTTGTTTAAAGAGAGTCATCTAAAACTGGCGTTGGGAAGCACCGGCCCATGAGCTTGGCAGTTTCCAGGCCAGTAACGGAAGGCACCCGTCCTTCCTTTCCTGGAGCGGGGGCGGAGGGCTAACCGTTGGTGAGGATGGTAGAGATGCAAATCAGACCTCTGGCTGACCGCCTGGGCCTTCATACTTACCTGGCAGGGGAGACACCATGATCAAGAAGGCGGTTCACCCAGGGCGAGGCTTGTCCATTGCACTCCGGCCATGCTGACCCCTGCGAATTCCCCAAATGCGGGAATCTCGACTGCATAATTTATGGTAGTGGGGGACTGCGTTCGCGCTCTCCCCTGAAATTGTTGGTGAAACAAAGCAGAAGAGGTTTTTACAGTTTTTTATTTATTTCCGTTTCAGAATGGGGAGTTCTGTCACATGCGAGATACGTGTTGTGCGCCTGTGAAACAAAGTCACTTACGCTCTTGAAAAATCAGACCCTGGTGGGTAGTTTAGTTCGAACATAGCGCAGACCTTACTTTGAAAGTAGATTGGACTGACTGCAGCCTAGCTGTATCTGTCTCCATGTTGTTTGTTTGTCCTTTTTTTCGATTCGTATTAATTTTGTTGTCGCTTACAGCGCCACCTAGTGGCCTGTCGCCGCGCCCTTTTTCACCTGGCCTCGGACTGAGCCCCTGCACAGGTGTGCCGATTTGGGTGAAGGGATCTCACTCCTTCCCGGAGTTATAGCCATTCGAGCCACCTCGGACACGCCACCTTAGCACGTTTTGAGGTCCCCTCGCCAAGGTGAATGGAAATTTCCTCTTTTTTTGGATGATTATTGACAGTCAGACTCCAGAGAAGCTTTCTGTGCTGATTTGGGTGGGACTGGGCCAAATACCTGGCGCTAGGTTGCAAAAGAAGGTTTTCGACAAAATCCAAAATACCCGAAAATTTCGTCAGAGCGACGAGCCAATCTGAGACCTGCGTCTCGTTCGGCTCGAGCCAAGGATTCCGATGACATAAGGCACGTGGCTCTGCGACCAACCGTTTGGGAGTTACGAGCGATGCCGTACTTTCCGTCGCTGCAGTTCCACCGTCAGGCCGATCGGGACAAGGCCCGGTGACGTTGCAGACAGGGGAGGGTACTACGATCCCGCAGTGTTTCGGGTGTTTTCATCTTTGTTTGATTGTCTTTTTACATTACATTTTCCCTATTTTTCAGCTTACGGCGCCACCTACTGGCCTGTCGCCGCGCCCCTTTTCACCTGGCCTCGGACTGAGCCCCTGCACAGGTGTGCCGATTTGGGTGAAGGGATCTCACTCCTTCCCGGAGTTATAGCCATTCGAGCCACCTCGGACACGCCACCTTAGCACGTTTTGAGGTCCCCTCGCCAAGGTGAATGGAAATTTCCTCTTTTTTTGGATGATTATTGACAGTCAGACTCCAGAGAAGCTTTCTGTGCTGATTTGGGTGGGACTGGGCCAAATACCTGGCGCTAGGTTGCAAAAGAAGGTTTTCGACAAAATCCAAAATACCCGAAAATTTCGTCAGAGCGACGAGCCAATCTGAGACCTGCGTCTCGTTCGGCTCGAGCCAAGGATTCCGATGACATAAGGCACGTGGCTCTGCGACCAACCGTTTGGGAGTTACGAGCGATGCCGTACTTTCCGTCAGGCCGATCGGGACGAGGCCCGGTGACGTTGTAGACAGGGGAGGCTACCACCATCCCCCAGCGTTTTTAGGTCTCCCAAAACTTACCAAAGCCGAGATGGGCATCGCCGTGTCCGGCTTCCTCCCTGCTGCGTCTTAGCAGCATCGCTTCTCGGCCTTTTGGCTAA
The DNA here is from genome assembly GCF_003368295.1 of Carassius auratus. Lineage (NCBI taxonomy): Eukaryota > Metazoa > Chordata > Actinopteri > Cypriniformes > Cyprinidae > Carassius > Carassius auratus. The sequence continues at coordinate 14,041 of NW_020525922.1, forward strand.
GATCAAGTGTAGTATCTGTTCTTATCAGTTTAATATCTGATACGTCCCCCATCCGGGGACTACATATTAAATGGATTTTTAGATCACGGAGCTGGAGCCGGGGCTTGCTCCGTCCACTCCATGCATCGGCCTGGTATTGCAGTGTCTCCAGGAACGGTGTGCTTTCCCTTTTTGGGGATTGCCATTTATTGTGTCGAATAGCAGAACAAGGAATGAGAGCTGCCATTGCAGATGCTGTGGTTTATTGCAAACTTTTTTTCTGATGTGTCCTCCTGGGGTCTTGGACTCTTCCACTAACGATGCACCCACCTGAGGTCTTGAAGTCTTTCACAGACGAGGTGGTGCATCGAATCAGGTGTGTTTGTTTAAAGAGAGTCATCTAAAACTGGCGTTGGGAAGCACCGGCCCATGAGCTTGGCAGTTTCCAGGCCAGTAACGGAAGGCACCCGTCCTTCCTTTCCTGGAGCGGGGGCGGAGGGCTAACCGTTGGTGAGGATGGTAGAGATGCAAATCAGACCTCTGGCTGACCGCCTGGGCCTTCATACTTACCTGGCAGGGGAGACACCATGATCAAGAAGGCGGTTCACCCAGGGCGAGGCTTGTCCATTGCACTCCGGCCATGCTGACCCCTGCGAATTCCCCAAATGCGGGAATCTCGACTGCATAATTTATGGTAGTGGGGGACTGCGTTCGCGCTCTCCCCTGAAATTGTTGGTGAAACAAAGCAGAAGAGGTTTTTACAGTTTTTTATTTATTTCCGTTTCAGAATGGGGAGTTCTGTCACATGCGAGATACGTGTTGTGCGCCTGTGAAACAAAGTCACTTACGCTCTTGAAAAATCAGACCCTGGTGGGTAGTTTAGTTCGAACATAGCGCAGACCTTACTTTGAAAGTAGATTGGACTGACTGCAGCCTAGCTGTATCTGTCTCCATGTTGTTTGTTTGTCCTTTTTTTCGATTCGTATTAATTTTGTTGTCGCTTACAGCGCCACCTAGTGGCCTGTCGCCGCGCCCTTTTTCACCTGGCCTCGGACTGAGCCCCTGCACAGGTGTGCCGATTTGGGTGAAGGGATCTCACTCCTTCCCGGAGTTATAGCCATTCGAGCCACCTCGGACACGCCACCTTAGCACGTTTTGAGGTCCCCTCGCCAAGGTGAATGGAAATTTCCTCTTTTTTTGGATGATTATTGACAGTCAGACTCCAGAGAAGCTTTCTGTGCTGATTTGGGTGGGACTGGGCCAAATACCTGGCGCTAGGTTGCAAAAGAAGGTTTTCGACAAAATCCAAAATACCCGAAAATTTCGTCAGAGCGACGAGCCAATCTGAGACCTGCGTCTCGTTCGGCTCGAGCCAAGGATTCCGATGACATAAGGCACGTGGCTCTGCGACCAACCGTTTGGGAGTTACGAGCGATGCCGTACTTTCCGTCGCTGCAGTTCCACCGTCAGGCCGATCGGGACAAGGCCCGGTGACGTTGCAGACAGGGGAGGGTACTACGATCCCGCAGTGTTTCGGGTGTTTTCATCTTTGTTTGATTGTCTTTTTACATTACATTTTCCCTATTTTTCAGCTTACGGCGCCACCTACTGGCCTGTCGCCGCGCCCCTTTTCACCTGGCCTCGGACTGAGCCCCTGCACAGGTGTGCCGATTTGGGTGAAGGGATCTCACTCCTTCCCGGAGTTATAGCCATTCGAGCCACCTCGGACACGCCACCTTAGCACGTTTTGAGGTCCCCTCGCCAAGGTGAATGGAAATTTCCTCTTTTTTTGGATGATTATTGACAGTCAGACTCCAGAGAAGCTTTCTGTGCTGATTTGGGTGGGACTGGGCCAAATACCTGGCGCTAGGTTGCAAAAGAAGGTTTTCGACAAAATCCAAAATACCCGAAAATTTCGTCAGAGCGACGAGCCAATCTGAGACCTGCGTCTCGTTCGGCTCGAGCCAAGGATTCCGATGACATAAGGCACGTGGCTCTGCGACCAACCGTTTGGGAGTTACGAGCGATGCCGTACTTTCCGTCAGGCCGATCGGGACGAGGCCCGGTGACGTTGTAGACAGGGGAGGCTACCACCATCCCCCAGCGTTTTTAGGTCTCCCAAAACTTACCAAAGCCGAGATGGGCATCGCCGTGTCCGGCTTCCTCCCTGCTGCGTCTTAGCAGCATCGCTTCTCGGCCTTTTGGCTAAGATCAAGTGTAGTATCTGTTCTTATCAGTTTAATATCTGATACGTCCCCCATCCGGGGACTACATATTAAATGGATTTTTAGATCACGGAGCTGGAGCCGGGGCTTGCTCCGTCCACTCCATGCATCGGCCTGGTATTGCAGTGTCTCCAGGAACGGTGTGCTTTCCCTTTTTGGGGATTGCCATTTATTGTGTCGAATAGCAGAACAAGGAATGAGAGCTGCCATTGCAGATGCTGTGGTTTATTGCAAACTTTTTTTCTGATGTGTCCTCCTGGGGTCTTGGACTCTTCCACTAACGATGCACCCACCTGAGGTCTTGAAGTCTTTCACAGACGAGGTGGTGCATCGAATCAGGTGTGTTTGTTTAAAGAGAGTCATCTAAAACTGGCGTTGGGAAGCACCGGCCCATGAGCTTGGCAGTTTCCAGGCCAGTAACGGAAGGCACCCGTCCTTCCTTTCCTGGAGCGGGGGCGGAGGGCTAACCGTTGGTGAGGATGGTAGAGATGCAAATCAGACCTCTGGCTGACCGCCTGGGCCTTCATACTTACCTGGCAGGGGAGACACCATGATCAAGAAGGCGGTTCACCCAGGGCGAGGCTTGTCCATTGCACTCCGGCCATGCTGACCCCTGCGAATTCCCCAAATGCGGGAATCTCGACTGCATAATTTATGGTAGTGGGGGACTGCGTTCGCGCTCTCCCCTGAAATTGTTGGTGAAACAAAGCAGAAGAGGTTTTTACAGTTTTTTATTTATTTCCGTTTCAGAATGGGGAGTTCTGTCACATGCGAGATACGTGTTGTGCGCCTGTGAAACAAAGTCACTTACGCTCTTGAAAAATCAGACCCTGGTGGGTAGTTTAGTTCGAACATAGCGCAGACCTTACTTTGAAAGTAGATTGGACTGACTGCAGCCTAGCTGTATCTGTCTCCATGTTGTTTGTTTGTCCTTTTTTTCGATTCGTATTAATTTTGTTGTCGCTTACAGCGCCACCTAGTGGCCTGTCGCCGCGCCCTTTTTCACCTGGCCTCGGACTGAGCCCCTGCACAGGTGTGCCGATTTGGGTGAAGGGATCTCACTCCTTCCCGGAGTTATAGCCATTCGAGCCACCTCGGACACGCCACCTTAGCACGTTTTGAGGTCCCCTCGCCAAGGTGAATGGAAATTTCCTCTTTTTTTGGATGATTATTGACAGTCAGACTCCAGAGAAGCTTTCTGTGCTGATTTGGGTGGGACTGGGCCAAATACCTGGCGCTAGGTTGCAAAAGAAGGTTTTCGACAAAATCCAAAATACCCGAAAATTTCGTCAGAGCGACGAGCCAATCTGAGACCTGCGTCTCGTTCGGCTCGAGCCAAGGATTCCGATGACATAAGGCACGTGGCTCTGCGACCAACCGTTTGGGAGTTACGAGCGATGCCGTACTTTCCGTCGCTGCAGTTCCACCGTCAGGCCGATCGGGACAAGGCCCGGTGACGTTGCAGACAGGGGAGGGTACTACGATCCCGCAGTGTTTCGGGTGTTTTCATCTTTGTTTGATTGTCTTTTTACATTACATTTTCACTATTTTTCAGCTTACGGCGCCACCTACTGGCCTGTCGCCGCGCCCCTTTTCACCTGGCCTCGGACTGAGCCCCTGCACAGGTGTGCCGATTTGGGTGAAGGGATCTCACTCCTTCCCGGAGTTATAGCCATTCGAGCCACCTCGGACACGCCACCTTAGCACGTTTTGAGGTCCCCTCGCCAAGGTGAATGGAAATTTCCTCTTTTTTTGGATGATTATTGACAGTCAGACTCCAGAGAAGCTTTCTGTGCTGATTTGGGTGGGACTGGGCCAAATACCTGGCGCTAGGTTGCAAAAGAAGGTTTTCGACAAAATCCAAAATACCCGAAAATTTCGTCAGAGCGACGAGCCAATCTGAGACCTGCGTCTCGTTCGGCTCGAGCCAAGGATTCCGATGACATAAGGCACGTGGCTCTGCGACCAACCGTTTGGGAGTTACGAGCGATGCCGTACTTTCCGTCAGGCCGATCGGGACGAGGCCCGGTGACGTTGTAGACAGGGGAGGCTACCACCATCCCCCAGCGTTTTTAGGTCTCCCAAAACTTACCAAAGCCGAGATGGGCATCGCCGTGTCCGGCTTCCTCCCTGCTGCGTCTTAGCAGCATCGCTTCTCGGCCTTTTGGCTAAGATCAAGTGTAGTATCTGTTCTTATCAGTTTAATATCTGATACGTCCTCCATCCGGGGACTACATATTAAATGGATTTTTAGATCACGGAGCTGGAGCCGGGGCTTGCTCCGTCCACTCCATGCATCGGCCTGGTATTGTAGTGTCTCCAGGAACGGTGTGCTTTCCCTTTTTGGGGATTGCCATTTATTGTGTCGAATAGCAGAACAAGGAATGAGAGCTGCCATTGCAGATGCTGTGGTTTATTGCAAACTTTTTTTCTGATGTGTCCTCCTGGGGTCTTGGACTCTTCCACTAACGATGCACCCACCTGAGGTCTTGAAGTCTTTCACAGACGAGGTGGTGCATCGAATCAGGTGTGTTTGTTTAAAGAGAGTCATCTAAAACTGGCGTTGGGAAGCACCGGCCCATGAGCTTGGCAGTTTCCAGGCCAGTAACGGAAGGCACCCGTCCTTCCTTTCCTGGAGCGGGGGCGGAGGGCTAACCGTTGGTGAGGATGGTAGAGATGCAAATCAGACCTCTGGCTGACCGCCTGGGCCTTCATACTTACCTGGCAGGGGAGACACCATGATCAAGAAGGCGGTTCACCCAGGGCGAGGCTTGTCCATTGCACTCCGGCCATGCTGACCCCTGCGAATTCCCCAAATGCGGGAATCTCGACTGCATAATTTATGGTAGTGGGGGACTGCGTTCGCGCTCTCCCCTGAAATTGTTGGTGAAACAAAGCAGAAGAGGTTTTTACAGTTTTTTATTTATTTCCGTTTCAGAATGGGGAGTTCTGTCACATGCGAGATACGTGTTGTGCGCCTGTGAAACAAAGTCACTTACGCTCTTGAAAAATCAGACCCTGGTGGGTAGTTTAGTTCGAACATAGCGCAGACCTTACTTTGAAAGTAGATTGGACTGACTGCAGCCTAGCTGTATCTGTCTCCATGTTGTTTGTTTGTCCTTTTTTTCGATTCGTATTAATTTTGTTGTCGCTTACAGCGCCACCTAGTGGCCTGTCGCCGCGCCCTTTTTCACCTGGCCTCGGACTGAGCCCCTGCACAGGTGTGCCGATTTGGGTGAAGGGATCTCACTCCTTCCCGGAGTTATAGCCATTCGAGCCACCTCGGACACGCCACCTTAGCACGTTTTGAGGTCCCCTCGCCAAGGTGAATGGAAATTTCCTCTTTTTTTGGATGATTATTGACAGTCAGACTCCAGAGAAGCTTTCTGTGCTGATTTGGGTGGGACTGGGCCAAATACCTGGCGCTAGGTTGCAAAAGAAGGTTTTCGACAAAATCCAAAATACCCGAAAATTTCGTCAGAGCGACGAGCCAATCTGAGACCTGCGTCTCGTTCGGCTCGAGCCAAGGATTCCGATGACATAAGGCACGTGGCTCTGCGACCAACCGTTTGGGAGTTACGAGCGATGCCGTACTTTCCGTCGCTGCAGTTCCACCGTCAGGCCGATCGGGACAAGGCCCGGTGACGTTGCAGACAGGGGAGGGTACTACGATCCCGCAGTGTTTCGGGTGTTTTCATCTTTGTTTGATTGTCTTTTTACATTACATTTTCACTATTTTTCAGCTTACGGCGCCACCTACTGGCCTGTCGCCGCGCCCCTTTTCACCTGGCCTCGGACTGAGCCCCTGCACAGGTGTGCCGATTTGGGTGAAGGGATCTCACTCCTTCCCGGAGTTATAGCCATTCGAGCCACCTCGGACACGCCACCTTAGCACGTTTTGAGGTCCCCTCGCCAAGGTGAATGGAAATTTCCTCTTTTTTTGGATGATTATTGACAGTCAGACTCCAGAGAAGCTTTCTGTGCTGATTTGGGTGGGACTGGGCCAAATACCTGGCGCTAGGTTGCAAAAGAAGGTTTTCGACAAAATCCAAAATACCCGAAAATTTCGTCAGAGCGACGAGCCAATCTGAGACCTGCGTCTCGTTCGGCTCGAGCCAAGGATTCCGATGACATAAGGCACGTGGCTCTGCGACCAACCGTTTGGGAGTTACGAGCGATGCCGTACTTTCCGTCGCTGCAGTTCCACCGTCAGGCCGATCGGGACAAGGCCCGGTGACGTTGCAGACAGGGGAGGGTACTACGATCCCGCAGTGTTTCGGGTGTTTTCATCTTTGTTTGATTGTCTTTTTACATTACATTTTCACTATTTTTCAGCTTACGGCGCCACCTACTGGCCTGTCGCCGCGCCCCTTTTCACCTGGCCTCGGACTGAGCCCCTGCACAGGTGTGCCGATTTGGGTGAAGGGATCTCACTCCTTCCCGGAGTTATAGCCATTCGAGCCACCACGGACACGCCACCTTAGCACGTTTTGAGGTCCCCTCGCCAAGGTGAATGGAAATTTCCTCTTTTTTTGGATGATTATTGACAGTCAGACTCCAGAGAAGCTTTCTGTGCTGATTTGGGTGGGACTGGGCCAAATACCTGGCGCTAGGTTGCAAAAGAAGGTTTTCGACAAAATCCAAAATACCCGAAAATTTCGTCAGAGCGACGAGCCAATCTGAGACCTGCGTCTCGTTCGGCTCGAGCCAAGGATTCCGATGACATAAGGCACGTGGCTCTGCGACCAACCGTTTGGGAGTTACGAGCGATGCCGTACTTTCCGTCAGGCCGATCGGGACGAGGCCCGGTGACGTTGTAGACAGGGGAGGCTACCACCATCCCCCAGCGTTTTTAGGTCTCCCAAAACTTACCAAAGCCGAGATGGGCATCGCCGTGTCCGGCTTCCTCCCTGCTGCGTCTTAGCAGCATCGCTTCTCGGCCTTTTGGCTAAGATCAAGTGTAGTATCTGTTCTTATCAGTTTAATATCTGATACGTCCCCCATCCGGGGACTACATATTAAATGGATTTTTAGATCACGGAGCTGGAGCCGGGGCTTGCTCCGTCCACTCCATGCATCGGCCTGGTATTGCAGTGTCTCCAGGAACGGTGTGCTTTCCCTTTTTGGGGATTGCCATTTATTGTGTCGAATAGCAGAACAAGGAATGAGAGCTGCCATTGCAGATGCTGTGGTTTATTGCAAACTTTTTTTCTGATGTGTCCTCCTGGGGTCTTGGACTCTTCCACTAACGATGCACCCACCTGAGGTCTTGAAGTCTTTCACAGACGAGGTGGTGCATCGAATCAGGTGTGTTTGTTTAAAGAGAGTCATCTAAAACTGGCGTTGGGAAGCACCGGCCCATGAGCTTGGCAGTTTCCAGGCCAGTAACGGAAGGCACCCGTCCTTCCTTTCCTGGAGCGGGGGCGGAGGGCTAACCGTTGGTGAGGATGGTAGAGATGCAAATCAGACCTCTGGCTGACCGCCTGGGCCTTCATACTTACCTGGCAGGGGAGACACCATGATCAAGAAGGCGGTTCACCCAGGGCGAGGCTTGTCCATTGCACTCCGGCCATGCTGACCCCTGCGAATTCCCCAAATGCGGGAATCTCGACTGCATAATTTATGGTAGTGGGGGACTGCGTTCGCGCTCTCCCCTGAAATTGTTGGTGAAACAAAGCAGAAGAGTTTTTTACAGTTTTTTATTTATTTCCGTTTCAGAATGGGGAGTTCTGTCACATGCGAGATACGTGTTGTGCGCCTGTGAAACAAAGTCACTTACGCTCTTGAAAAATCAGACCCTGGTGGGTAGTTTAGTTCGAACATAGCGCAGACCTTACTTTGAAAGTAGATTGGACTGACTGCAGCCTAGCTGTATCTGTCTCCATGTTGTTTGTTTGTCCTTTTTTTCGATTCGTATTAATTTTGTTGTCGCTTACAGCGCCACCTAGTGGCCTGTCGCCGCGCCCTTTTTCACCTGGCCTCGGACTGAGCCCCTGCACAGGTGTGCCGATTTGGGTGAAGGGATCTCACTCCTTCCCGGAGTTATAGCCATTCGAGCCACCTCGGACACGCCACCTTAGCACGTTTTGAGGTCCCCTCGCCAAGGTGAATGGAAATTTCCTCTTTTTTTGGATGATTATTGACAGTCAGACTCCAGAGAAGCTTTCTGTGCTGATTTGGGTGGGACTGGGCCAAATACCTGGCGCTAGGTTGCAAAAGAAGGTTTTCGACAAAATCCAAAATACCCGAAAATTTCGTCAGAGCGACGAGCCAATCTGAGACCTGCGTCTCGTTCGGCTCGAGCCAAGGATTCCGATGACATAAGGCACGTGGCTCTGCGACCAACCGTTTGGGAGTTACGAGCGATGCCGTACTTTCCGTCGCTGCAGTTCCACCGTCAGGCCGATCGGGACAAGGCCCGGTGACGTTGCAGACAGGGGAGGGTACTACGATCCCGCAGTGTTTCGGGTGTTTTCATCTTTGTTTGATTGTCTTTTTACATTACATTTTCACTATTTTTCAGCTTACGGCGCCACCTACTGGCCTGTCGCCGCGCCCCTTTTCACCTGGCCTCGGACTGAGCCCCTGCACAGGTGTGCCGATTTGGGTGAAGGGATCTCACTCCTTCCCGGAGTTATAGCCATTCGAGCCACCTCGGACACGCCACCTTAGCACGTTTTGAGGTCCCCTCGCCAAGGTGAATGGAAATTTCCTCTTTTTTTGGATGATTATTGACAGTCAGACTCCAGAGAAGCTTTCTGTGCTGATTTGGGTGGGACTGGGCCAAATACCTGGCGCTAGGTTGCAAAAGAAGGTTTTCGACAAAATCCAAAATACCCGAAAATTTCGTCAGAGCGACGAGCCAATCTGAGACCTGCGTCTCGTTCGGCTCGAGCCAAGGATTCCGATGACATAAGGCACGTGGCTCTGCGACCAACCGTTTGGGAGTTACGAGCGATGCCGTACTTTCCGTCGCTGCAGTTCCACCGTCAGGCCGATCGGGACAAGGCCCGGTGACGTTGCAGACAGGGGAGGGTACTACGATCCCGCAGTGTTTCGGGTGTTTTCATCTTTGTTTGATTGTCTTTTTACATTACATTTTCACTATTTTTCAGCTTACGGCGCCACCTACTGGCCTGTCGCCGCGCCCCTTTTCACCTGGCCTCGGACTGAGCCCCTGCACAGGTGTGCCGATTTGGGTGAAGGGATCTCACTCCTTCCCGGAGTTATAGCCATTCGAGCCACCTCGGACACGCCACCTTAGCACGTTTTGAGGTCCCCTCGCCAAGGTGAATGGAAATTTCCTCTTTTTTTGGATGATTATTGACAGTCAGACTCCAGAGAAGCTTTCTGTGCTGATTTGGGTGGGACTGGGCCAAATACCTGGCGCTAGGTTGCAAAAGAAGGTTTTCGACAAAATCCAAAATACCCGAAAATTTCGTCAGAGCGACGAGCCAATCTGAGACCTGCGTCTCGTTCGGCTCGAGCCAAGGATTCCGATGACATAAGGCACGTGGCTCTGCGACCAACCGTTTGGGAGTTACGAGCGATGCCGTACTTTCCGTCAGGCCGATCGGGACGAGGCCCGGTGACGTTGTAGACAGGGGAGGCTACCACCATCCCCCAGCGTTTTTAGGTCTCCCAAAACTTACCAAAGCCGAGATGGGCATCGCCGTGTCCGGCTTCCTCCCTGCTGCGTCTTAGCAGCATCGCTTCTCGGCCTTTTGGCTAAGATCAAGTATCTTGTCGGACGGTTGAGACTGCGATCGCCTCTTGGAGGTTTCCTGACTCGAGATCGTTTCATATCTTGAGTCACACAACTTCGAGAGGTATATTGAACTCTGCTGCTTCGGGCTCCAACAAGTTTTAAGGTGAGGTCTTTTAATTATTTATTTTGTTATTTATTGTTGTATTTATTGTTGTTTTAAGTTTTTAGGCTGTTGGTGCCTCCATCATGTCGGCTGCCCGTGCCGGCGTGCGGAGGCACCACAGCGTGCGTTTTTTATTCAGGCAGGGTGAGGGGAAGCTCCTGGGAATGTCCCGTATGGACTTTTCCAGGAAGCTGATCCAAAAGACCCTAGCTTTTAAATGTGACGACCTGAATTGTTTGATGACTCTGCCCTTGAACAAAGGATTTGATGTTAGTTTTAAAACCGCTTCCCTACTTAATGACTTTTGGCAAAGGTTTGAATCAGTTAAAGCCCAGTTCTCCATGTTCACTGTTGAGAAACTTTCTGATAACACACTTAAAACTGTGATTGTCAGGATGTTCAATGAAACCGTGACTGGAGATGATATTTGTGTTTGGTTGGGTAGATTTTGCACTGTTCGAGGCCAGCCTGTCAAAGTGTTAGATGAAGATGGCATTTGGACATGCTCCTGGCGAATTCCCATTAAACAATGGGAAGACGCTGGGGGCTACCAGGGCCTGAAGCATCTGCCTTCCATGATTGTGCTCGGAGAGAACAGAGGCTACATACATTATCAAGGAATGCCCAAACTCTGCAGAAAGTGTGCAAGGTTTGGTCATCTAGCTGAAGCATGCCAAGAGTTAATCTGTGGGAAGTGTAGAGAAATTGGTCACAGTTTTGATGACTGTACCAATGGCAGACGGTGCAATCTTTGTGGAGAAACAAACCATCTCTACAGAGACTGCCCTAAAAGTTTTGCCAACAAGCTAAAAATGGCCGCCCCACATGGGCAACAAACAAAGGAACAAAGGAGAGAGGAGGCGGTCCCTGAGGTTTTGGCGGGAATTTCAAATTCCCAGCCGGCCTCAGGGATTGGGCAGGAAGGAGGAAGTGGGGCGGCCACAGGGGCGGAGGCAACGGAACAGGAAATGGTAATGGAAGGAGAGGAAAGTGAGGAAGAGTCACTGGTAACAGTTTCGGATGGGGTGGAAGAATCCACCGGGAGTGAGACACAGTGTTCACTCCCTAATGCTCAGGTGCAAAAAAGGCCTGCGGGGTCTCCTCTGATTGTAACGGAGGAGAAAAAATCTAGGGCAGCATATAAGCTCGATAGTTCCGACTCGGTAGATCTGGAGCGCATGTGGCCCCTAGAGTCCCCAAATGAGGTTTCCTTTTTGCACATTAAGCTAACAGCATCAACGCCAAAGGAGCCACAAGAGGTTCCCTCTGTGGCCTCTGAAGCGACAGGCATTTGCCCTCCTGACCTCAGCTCATCTGGGGAAAAGGAAAGACAAATGCTACAAGATGTAACATGATTTTAATCATATTTTTGTAGTCTTTTTATTGTCTTCTGTTTTAAATGCCTCATACCTTTTTTACCCTACTGCTCATGGCCCTCACCATCTCTACTATCAATGTCAGAAGTGTGAGGTCCACCATTAGAGCACAGAGTATTTTGTCCCTTTTAAAATCTTTTAAGTCAGATTTGTTTTTATTACAAGAGTGTTCTCTGCCCTTTTTAACTAGGTACACAAAAATGGAAGAGCTATGGTCCGCAGGAGCCTCCATATGGAGCGGATCAAATTTTAACAAAAACGACGGAGTTGCGGTTTTAATTAATAATCCTAACATCTTGGTGAAGGGCAGCACTGTGGTGAGGCAAGGCCGGGCACTTTTAGTAAATCTGACCTTTTTAGACAGGGATTTTAATGTTCTTAATGTATATGGTTTTACGGAAAAGAACGAAAGATATGAGCTTTTAGAAGACTTGCAACCCCACATGCTAGGTAGGGCTCCCCTAATGGTAGCAGGGGATTTTAATTGTGTTTTATCTAAAACAGACAGGAAAAGGGTAGGGGAGGATTTTAGAGTGGACAAAACGTCGGTTTTATTGCAGGGTTTAGTCAGAGATTTTAATTTAGTCGACTGTTTTAAAATTTTGCATCAAAGAGAGGAGGGCTTCACCTGGTTCAGTGGTGATGGTACCAAAGCCTCTCGAATCGACTACGTGTTTACAAGGGACTGCCCGCCAACCGATGCTACATTAACCCCCCTTTTTTTCTCTGATCACATGATGCTGTCTTGCACCCTTTCACTGCCCATGGGTGTGACGGTAGGGGGAGGGCTGTGGAAGCTGAACTGTTCCCTGTTGGAAGACAAGAATGTAATTTTAGAATATAGGGAACAGTTCAGCCAATGGCAGACCCTCCAAGACTTTTATGATACACGTGCACAGTGGTGGGAGATGGTAAAGGACCGGACGAGACAGTTTTTTAGAAAGATAGGGAAAGAAAAGAAGAGTAGGGAAAAGAAATGCATGTTGGGGTTGCAAAAAAGACTACAAAGGTATTTTAATCTTTTAAATAATGGTTTTGATTTTAACACTGAAATCCAGGATGTAAAAAAGGAAATGTCAGTTTTAGCCAATATAGAAAGTAAAGGGGTCCTTTTAAGAAGCAAAGAGAGAGAAATTGAAGAAGGGGAAAAGTGTACCAGATATTTTTTTAAGAAAATAATAACAAGGGGTGGGGGGTTAACCAGGGTTAAAACAGGGGATAGGGAGGTTAACACAACAAAAGAGATTTTAGAGGATGTGGAAAAATTTTATGGGGCTTTATATAGTTTTAAAAAGGTACACTCAGACACCGTAAAAGAAGTTTTAAATTTTGTTGAGAAAAGGGTCGACTGTCAAAATGAGATTTTAGCCCAAGATTTGAACATTTTAGAAACCCAAAAAGCTCTTGGAGGTTTTAAAAGGGGGAAGTCCCCAGGAGTGGATGGACTTCCCCTGGAGTTTTATCTAACATTTTGGGACATTTTAGGACAAGAGCTTTTGACAGTTTTTAAAGAGTTTGAGACCCTCGACAGACTTCCAGACAGTTTTAGAATAGGGATAGTTTCTTTACTTCACAAAAAAGGTGACCGGACTGACTTAAAAAACTGGAGACCCATAACACTTTTAAATTTCGATTATAAACTTTTTAGCAAAGTTTTAGCAACACGCATGTCAACTGTTTTGGAGGACGTGATTCACCCGGATCAAGCTTGTTCTGTGCCCGGAAGAAAGATAACAGACAACCTAGTGCTGATTAGAGACACCATCTGTTACGCGAGAGACAGAAATATTCGGCTAGTAGTCCTAAATTTAGATTTTGAAAAAGCATTTGATCGAGTCTCGCAGCAGTACCTCTTCCAGGTTCTGGAGAAAATGGGGTTTCCAAAGAGGTTTATAGCCTGGGTGGGACTGCTGTACAAGGGAATAGTCAGCAAAATTCTAATAAATGGGCATCTTTCCAAAGCTGTGAACATACACAGTGGTGTCCGTCAGGGATGTCCTTTATCTCCTCTTCTGTATGTGGCTTGCATCGAGCCACTGGCACAGATCTTGAGAAGGGACAAATGGATCAAAGGACTGGACGTTCCTGGGACGGGGGGACTGACGGCGACCTGTGTTTTATATATGGACGACGTAACTCTTTTAGCCACAGACGTTTTATCAATACGAAGAGCACTGGACTTGACTGACTGGTACGGTCGGGCCTCGGGCGCCAAACTCAATAGAAACAAGTCCGAGGCCCAGCTCTTCGGGCCGTGGGGAGACGTGGACACAGGAGGACTTGATTTGGTTTTTAAAGACAACGATTTTAAGATTTTAGGCGTTAAATTTGATAAAGACGGGGGTGGACGGGAAAACTGGACTGACTTGTTAGGGAAAGTTAGGAAAAGACTGGGGTTTTGGGGACTAAGACAGATGACGATGGAAGGCAAGGTTTTAATTTTTAAATCTGTGATTTTACCTCTGATTTTACTTGTCTGTTCTGTTTTCAGCCCCCCTCGGTGGTTCCTGGGGAAACTGGAGAGGGCGGTGTTTTACTTCCTGTGGGGGTCCAAGTGGGAGCGCCTGAAGAGGGAGACCATCAAGAAAAGGCCGGAGAACGGTGGAAAAGGCCTCCCAGACCCCCACCTGTTTTTAGGCAGCCGCTTCACCGCCCTGCACATTAGTTATGCCACGACCCCATCCAAAGAAAACAAGACGGCTGCAATGGCGCGATTTTGGATGGGGTCTTACCTACGAACACTGAAAATTTTACCAGTGGACTTGAAAACCCCAGTGTCTTTTAACTTGCCCAAAGAGTACAGTTTTATAAAAAAGTTTTTAAAGAAATACCTTTTAGAGAGTGAAGATGTCACCATTTTAACTCAACACAAGTCTCTCATCTCTGTTGTGCAGGACCGGGAACCGGTGAGTCCAGTTCCGGGCCTCACACCAAGTGAGGCCAAACAGGTTTGGCGGAACGCGGCTCACCCCGCTCTCCAGAACAGGCACAAGGACTTATCGTGGATGGTGGCTCATGAGATCCTCCCGGTCAGGGCGGTTATGCACTCCAGAGGCATGGCCAAGAACCCCATCTGCCCGCGGTCCGGCTGCAATTCCCCGGAGACCGTCCACCACCTGCTCTGGGAGTGCAGCACTGCGCGGGACCTGTGGGCCAAGACCGGCCCCCTGTATTTCCCGTGCCTACCAGCGGGTGGGGCCCAGTTCGGGTACCAGCTCGCCATCCTTGGGGTGGGCCGGGGCTTGAAGGACTTGACGGCACAGAAATTTACCTCGCTCTGGCTCACCCTCAACGTCATCAAGGATGCCATCTGGGCCACCAGAAACCTGCTGGTGGGGAAGCGCGTTACGGTAACCCTCCATGCATGCGAGCTAAAGGTAACATCAATGCTGCAGGGGTACCGGACGACGATATTCGGACGGGGGGGCCGGGGTCGCACGGAGAGGGTCCCGGCAGGCACCGACCCTGGCCGCCCGTAGATGCACCCTCACCACTCTGGCTACGGGAACAGCGGGCCAGCGGGCCGGAGGAGAGGGGATCTCCGCTGAGTCCATAAAGTAGCATCTCATGTCCCTGTTCTGGAGAGTGGGGTGATGACCCACTTGATAAGGACTCACCCCCGGTCTTGCACAATAGATGATTTTTAATTGGTGTTTTTTATTGTTTTATTATGAAAGAGGTTTTATTAACATATATATATACGAGGCTTGTTTGCTTTTTTTAAAATTTGTATTTTACTTTTGGAACTGACCGCACATTTTAAACACACCTCAATAATGGACTTTTAAAAACAAGCAAAACACTGTGGTTTTAATCAAATGCTTTTTAACAATGATTGTTTCTTTCATTTTACCATGTGTATTTATTATATATTATATTGCTTGTTTTAATGTGTGATTAAAAAGAAAATGTTGTGTGAAAAAGAAAAAATGCAAATGGAAAAAATGTAAATGGTGACAATAAAACTTTTTCGAAAAAAAAAAAAAAAATCTGTTCTTATCAGTTTAATATCTGATACGTCCCCCATCCGGGGACTACATATTAAATGGATTTTTAGATCACGGAGCTGGAGCCGGGGCTTGCTCCGTCCACTCCATGCATCGGCCTGGTATTGCAGTGTCTCCAGGAACGGTGTGCTTTCCCTTTTTGGGGATTGCCATTTATTGTGTCGAATAGCAGAACAAGGAATGAGAGCTGCCATTGCAGATGCTGTGGTTTATTGCAAACTTTTTTTCTGATGTGTCCTCCTGGGGTCTTGGACTCTTCCACTAACGATGCACCCACCTGAGGTCTTGAAGTCTTTCACAGACGAGGTGGTGCATCGAATCAGGTGTGTTTGTTTAAAGAGAGTCATCTAAAACTGGCGTTGGGAAGCACCGGCCCATGAGCTTGGCAGTTTCCAGGCCAGTAACGGAAGGCACCCGTCCTTCCTTTCCTGGAGCGGGGGCGGAGGGCTAACCGTTGGTGAGGATGGTAGAGATGCAAATCAGACCTCTGGCTGACCGCCTGGGCCTTCATACTTACCTGGCAGGGGAGACACCATGATCAAGAAGGCGGTTCACCCAGGGCGAGGCTTGTCCATTGCACTCCGGCCATGCTGACCCCTGCGAATTCCCCAAATGCGGGAATCTCGACTGCATAATTTATGGTAGTGGGGGACTGCGTTCGCGCTCTCCCCTGAAATTGTTGGTGAAACAAAGCAGAAGAGGTTTTTACAGTTTTTTATTTATTTCCGTTTCAGAATGGGGAGTTCTGTCACATGCGAGATACGTGTTGTGCGCCTGTGAAACAAAGTCACTTACGCTCTTGAAAAATCAGACCCTGGTGGGTAGTTTAGTTCGAACATAGCGCAGACCTTACTTTGAAAGTAGATTGGACTGACTGCAGCCTAGCTGTATCTGTCTCCATGTCGTTTGTTTGTCCTTTTTTTCGATTCGTATTAATTTTGTTGTCGCTTACAGCGCCACCTAGTGGCCTGTCGCCGCGCCCTTTTTCACCTGGCCTCGGACTGAGCCCCTGCACAGGTGTGCCGATTTGGGTGAAGGGATCTCACTCCTTCCCGGAGTTATAGCCATTCGAGCCACCTCGGACACGCCACCTTAGCACGTTTTGAGGTCCCCTCGCCAAGGTGAATGGAAATTTCCTCTTTTTTTGGATGATTATTGACAGTCAGACTCCAGAGAAGCTTTCTGTGCTGATTTGGGTGGGACTGGGCCAAATACCTGGCGCTAGGTTGCAAAAGAAGGTTTTCGACAAAATCCAAAATACCCGAAAATTTCGTCAGAGCGACGAGCCAATCTGAGACCTGCGTCTCGTTCGGCTCGAGCCAAGGATTCCGATGACATAAGGCACGTGGCTCTGCGACCAACCGTTTGGGAGTTACGAGCGATGCCGTACTTTCCGTCGCTGCAGTTCCACCGTCAGGCCGATCGGGACAAGGCCCGGTGACGTTGCAGACAGGGGAGGGTACTACGATCCCGCAGTGTTTCGGGTGTTTTCATCTTTGTTTGATTGTCTTTTTACATTACATTTTCCCTATTTTTCAGCTTACGGCGCCACCTACTGGCCTGTCGCCGCGCCCCTTTTCACCTGGCCTCGGACTGAGCCCCTGCACAGGTGTGCCGATTTGGGTGAAGGGATCTCACTCCTTCCCGGAGTTATAGCCATTCGAGCCACCTCGGACACGCCACCTTAGCACGTTTTGAGGTCCCCTCGCCAAGGTGAATGGAAATTTCCTCTTTTTTTGGATGATTATTGACAGTCAGACTCCAGAGAAGCTTTCTGTGCTGATTTGGGTGGGACTGGGCCAAATACCTGGCGCTAGGTTGCAAAAGAAGGTTTTCGACAAAATCCAAAATACCCGAAAATTTCGTCAGAGCGACGAGCCAATCTGAGACCTGCGTCTCGTTCGGCTCGAGCCAAGGATTCCGATGACATAAGGCACGTGGCTCTGCGACCAACCGTTTGGGAGTTACGAGCGATGCCGTACTTTCCGTCGCTGCAGTTCCACCGTCAGGCCGATCGGGACAAGGCCCGGTGACGTTGCAGACAGGGGAGGGTACTACGATCCCGCAGTGTTTCGGGTGTTTTCATCTTTGTTTGATTGTCTTTTTACATTACATTTTCACTATTTTTCAGCTTACGGCGCCACCTACTGGCCTGTCGCCGCGCCCCTTTTCACCTGGCCTCGGACTGAGCCCCTGCACAGGTGTGCCGATTTGGGTGAAGGGATCTCACTCCTTCCCGGAGTTATAGCCATTCGAGCCACCTCGGACACGCCACCTTAGCACGTTTTGAGGTCCCCTCGCCAAGGTGAATGGAAATTTCCTCTTTTTTTGGATGATTATTGACAGTCAGACTCCAGAGAAGCTTTCTGTGCTGATTTGGGTGGGACTGGGCCAAATACCTGGCGCTAGGTTGCAAAAGAAGGTTTTCGACAAAATCCAAAATACCCGAAAATTTCGTCAGAGCGACGAGCCAATCTGAGACCTGCGTCTCGTTCGGCTCGAGCCAAGGATTCCGATGACATAAGGCACGTGGCTCTGCGACCAACCGTTTGGGAGTTACGAGCGATGCCGTACTTTCCGTCAGGCCGATCGGGACGAGGCCCGGTGACGTTGTAGACAGGGGAGGCTACCACCATCCCCCAGCGTTTTTAGGTCTCCCAAAACTTACCAAAGCCGAGATGGGCATCGCCGTGTCCGGCTTCCTCCCTGCTGCGTCTTAGCAGCATCGCTTCTCGGCCTTTTGGCTAAGATCAAGTATCTTGTCGGACGGTTGAGACTGCGATCGCCTCTTGGAGGTTTCCTGACTCGAGATCGTTTCATATCTTGAGTCACACAACTTCGAGAGGTATATTGAACTCTGCTGCTTCGGGCTCCAACAAGTTTTAAGGTGAGGTCTTTTAATTATTTATTTTGTTATTTATTGTTGTATTTATTGTTGTTTTAAGTTTTTAGGCTGTTGGTGCCTCCATCATGTCGGCTGCCCGTGCCGGCGTGCGGAGGCACCACAGCGTGCGTTTTTTATTCAGGCAGGGTGAGGGGAAGCTCCTGGGAATGTCCCGTATGGACTTTTCCAGGAAGCTGATCCAAAAGACCCTAGCTTTTAAATGTGATGACCTGAATTGTTTGATGACTCTGCCCTTGAACAAAGGATTTGATGTTAGTTTTAAAACCGCTTCCCTACTTAATGACTTTTGGCAAAGGTTTGAATCAGTTAAAGCCCAGTTCTCCATGTTCACTGTTGAGAAACTTTCTGATAACACACTTAAAACTGTGATTGTCAGGATGTTCAATGAAACCGTGACTGGAGATGATATTTGTGTTTGGTTGGGTAGATTTTGCACTGTTCGAGGCCAGCCTGTCAAAGTGTTAGATGAAGATGGCATTTGGACATGCTCCTGGCGAATTCCCATTAAACAATGGGAAGACGCTGGGGGCTACCAGGACCTGAAACATCTGCCTTCCATGATTGTGCTCGGAGAGAACAGAGGCTACATACATTATCAAGGAATGCCCAAACTCTGCAGAAAGTGTGGAATGTTTGGTCATCTAGCTGAAGCATGCCAAGAGTTAATCTGTGGGAAGTGTAGAGAAATTGGTCACAGTTTTGATGACTGTACCAATGGCAGACGGTGCAATCTTTGTGGAGAAACAAACCATCTCTACAGAGACTGCCCTAAAAGTTTTGCCAACAAGCTAAAAATGGCCGCCCCACATGGGCAACAAACGAAGGAACAAAGGAGAGAGGAGGCGGTCCCTGAGGTTTTGGCGGGAATTTCAAATTCCCAGCCGGCCTCAGGGATTGGGCAGGAAGGAGGAAGTGGGGCGGCCACAGGGGCGGAGGCAACGGAACAGGAAGTGGTAATGGAAGGGGAGGAAAGTGAGGAAGAATCACTGGTAACAGTTTCGGATGGGGTGGAAGAATCCACCGGGAGTGAGACAGAGTGTTCACTCCCTAATGCTCAGGTGCAAAAAAGACCAGCGGGGTCTCCTCTGATTGTAACGGAGGAGAAAAAATCTAGGGCAGCATATAAGCTCGATAGTTCCGACTCGGTAGATCTGGAGCGCATGTGGCCCCTAGAGTCCCCTAATGAGGTTTCCTTTTTGCACATTAAGCTAACAGCATCATCGCCAAAGGAGCCACAAGAGGTTCCCTCTGTGGCCTCTGAAGCGACAGGCATTTGCCCTCCTGACCTCAGCTCATCTGGGGAAAAGGAAAGACAAATGCTACAAGATGTAACATGATTTTAATCATATTTTTGTAGTCTTTTTATTGTCTTCTGTTTTAAATGCCTCATACCTTTTTAACCCTACTGCTCATGGCCCTCACCATCTCTACTATCAATGTCAGAAGTGTGAGGTCCACCATTAGAGCACAGAGTATTTTGTCCCTTTTAAAATCTTTTAAGTCAGATTTGTTTTTATTACAAGAGTGTTCTCTGCCCTTTTTAACTAGGTACACAAAAATGGAAGAGCTATGGTCCGCAGGAGCCTCCATATGGAGCGGATCAAATTTTAACAAAAACGACGGAGTTGCGGTTTTAATTAATAATCCTAACATCTTGGTGAAGGGCAGCACTGTGGTGAGGCAAGGCCGGGCACTTTTAGTAAATCTGACCTTTTTAGACAGGGATTTTAATGTTCTTAATGTATATGGTTTTACGGAAAAGAACGAAAGATATGAGCTTTTAGAAGACTTGCAACCCCACATGTTAGGTAGGGCTCCCCTAATGGTAGCAGGGGATTTTAATTGTGTTTTATCTAAAACAGACAGGAAAAGGGTAGGGGAGGATTTCAGAGTGGACAAAACGTCGGTTTTATTGCAGGGTTTAGTCAGAGATTTTAATTTAGTCGACTGTTTTAAAATTTTGCATCAAAGAGAGGAGGGCTTCACCTGGTTCAGTGGTGATGGTACCAAAGCCTCTCGAATCGACTACGTGTTTACAAGAGACTGCCCGCCAACCGATGCTACATTAACCCCCCTTTTTTTCTCTGATCACATGATGCTGTCTTGCACCCTTTCACTGCCCATGGGTGTGACGGTAGGGGGAGGGCTGTGGAAGCTGAACTGTTCCCTGTTGGAAGACAAAAATGTAATTTTAGAATATAGGGAACAGTTCAGCCAATGGCAGACCCTCCAAGACTTTTATGATACACGTGCACAGTGGTGGGAGATGGTAAAGGACCGGACGAGACAGTTTTTTAGAAAGATAGGGAAAGAAAAGAAGAGTAGGGAAAAGAAATGCATGTTGGGGTTGCAAAAAAGACTACAAAGGTATTTTAATCTTTTAAATAATGGTTTTGATTTTAACAATGAAATCCAGGATGTAAAAAAGGAAATGTCAGTTTTAGCCAATACAGAAAGTAAAGGGGTCCTTTTAAGAAGCAAAGAGAGAGAAATTGAAGAAGGGGAAAAGTGTACCAGATATTTTTTTAAGAAAATAATAACAAGGGGTGGGGGGTTAACCAGGGTTAAAACAGGGGATAGGGAGGTTAACACAACAAAAGAGATTTTAGAGGATGTGGAAAAATTTTATGGGGCTTTATATAGTTTTAAAAAGGTACACTCAGACACCGTAAAAGAAGTTTTAAATTTTGTTGAGAAAAGGGTCGACTGTCAAAATGAGATTTTAGCCCAAGATTTGAACATTTTAGAAACCCAAAAAGCTCTTGGAGGTTTTAAAAAGGGGAAGTCCCCAGGAGTGGATGGACTTCCCCTGGAGTTTTATCTAACATTTTGGGACATTTTAGGACAAGAGCTTTTGACAGTTTTTAAAGAGTTTGAGACCCTCGACAGACTTCCAGACAGTTTTAGAATAGGGATAGTTTCTTTACTTCACAAAAAAGGTGACCGGACTGACTTAAAAAACTGGAGACCCATAACACTTTTAAATTTCGATTATAAACTTTTTAGCAAAGTTTTAGCGACACGCATGTCAACTGTTTTAGAGGACGTGATTCACCCGGATCAAGCTTGTTCTGTGCCCGGAAGAAAGATAACAGACAACCTAGTGCTGATTAGAGACGCCATCTGTTACGCGAGAGACAGAAATATTCGGCTAGTAGTCCTAAATTTAGATTTTGAAAAAGCATTTGATCGAGTCTCGCACCAGTACCTCTTCCAGGTTCTGGAGAAAATGGGGTTTCCAAAGAGGTTTATAGCCTGGGTGGGACTGCTGTACAAGGGAATAGTCAGCAAAATTCTAATAAATGGGCATCTTTCCAAAGCTGTGAACATACACAGTGGTGTCCGTCAGGGATGTCCTTTATCTCCTCTTCTGTATGTGGCTTGCATCGAGCCACTGGCACAGATCTTGAGAAGGGACAAATGGATCAAAGGACTGGACGTTCCTGGGACGGGGGGACTGACGGCGACCTGTGTTTTATATATGGACGACGTAACTCTTTTAGCCACAGACGTTTTATCAATACGAAGAGCACTGGACTTGACTGACTGGTACGGTCGGGCCTCGGGCGCCAAACTCAATAGAAACAAGTCCGAGGCCCAGCTCTTCGGGCCGTGGGGAGACGTGGACACAGGAGGACTTGATTTGGTTTTTAAAGACAACGATTTTAAGATTTTAGGCGTTAAATTTGATAAAGACGGGGGTGGACGGGAAAACTGGACTGACTTGTTAGGGAAAGTTAGGAAAAGACTGGGGTTTTGGGGACTAAGACAGATGACGATGGAAGGCAAGGTTTTAATTTTTAAATCTGTGATTTTACCTCTGATTTTACTTGTCTGTTCTGTTTTTAGCCCCCCTCGGTGGTTCCTGGGGAAATTGGAGAGGGCGGTGTTTTACTTCCTGTGGGGGTCCAAGTGGGAGCGCCTGAAGAGGGAGACCATCAAGAAAAGGCCGGAGAACGGTGGAAAAGGCCTCCCAGACCCCCACCTGTTTTTAGGCAGCCGCTTCACCGCCCTGCACATTAGTTATGCCACGACCCCATCCAAAGAAAACAAGACGGCTGCAATGGCGCGATTTTGGATGGGGTCTTACCTACGAACACTGAAAATTTTACCAGTGGACTTGAAAACCCCAGTGTCTTTTAACTTGCCCAAAGAGTACAGTTTTATAAAAAAGTTTTTAAAGAAATACCTTTTAGAGAGTGAAGATGTCACCATTTTAACTCAACACAAGTCTCTCATCTCTGTTGTGCAGGACCGGGAACCGGTGAGTCCAGTTCCGGGCCTCACACCAAGTGAGGCCAAACAGGTTTGGCGGAACGCGGCTCACCCCGCTCTCCAGAACAGGCACAAGGACTTATCGTGGATGGTGGCTCATGAGATCCTCCCGGTCAGGGCGGTTATGCACTCCAGAGGCATGGCCAAGAACCCCATCTGCCCGCGGTCCGGCTGCAATTCCCCGGAGACCGTCCACCACCTGCTCTGGGAGTGCAGCACTGCGCGGGACCTGTGGGCCAAGACCGGCCCCCTGTATTTCCCGTGCCTACCAGCGGGTGGGGCCCAGTTCGGGTACCAGCTCGCCATCCTTGGGGTGGGCCGGGGCTTGAAGGACTTGACGGCACAGAAATTTACCTCGCTCTGGCTCACCCTCAACGTCATCAAGGATGCCATCTGGGCCACCAGAAACCTGCTGGTGGGGAAGCGCGTTACGGTAACCCTCCATGCATGCGAGCTAAAGGTAACATCAATGCTGCAGGGGTACCGGACGACGATATTCGGACGGGGGGGCCGGGGTCGCACGGAGAGGGTCCCGGCAGGCACCGACCCTGGCCGCCCGTAGATGCACCCTCACCACTCTGGCTACGGGAACAGCGGGCCAGCGGGCCGGAGGAGAGGGGATCTCCGCTGAGTCCATAAAGTAGCATCTCATGTCCCTGTTCTGGAGAGTGGGGTGATGACCCACTTGATAAGGACTCACCCCCGGTCTTGCACAATAGATGATTTTTAATTGGTGTTTTTATTGTTTTATCATGAAAGAGGTTTTATTAACATATATATATACGAGGCTTGTTTGCTTTTTTTAAAATTTGTATTTTACTTTTGGAACTGACCGCACCTTTTAAACACACCTCAATAATGGACTTTTAAAAACAAGCAAAACACTGTGGTTTTAATCAAATGCTTTTTAACAATGATTGTTTCTTTCATTTTACCATGTGTATTTATTATATATTATATTGCTTGTTTTAATGTGTGATTAAAAAGAAAATGTTGTGTGAAAAAGAAAAAATGCAAATGGAAAAAATGTAAATGGTGACAATAAAACTTTTTCGAAAGAAAAAAATCTGTTCTTATCAGTTTAATATCTGATACGTCCCCCATCCGGGGACTACATATTAAATGGATTTTTAGATCACGGAGCTGGAGCCGGGGCTTGCTCCGTCCACTCCATGCATCGGCCTGGTATTGCAGTGTCTCCAGGAACGGTGTGCTTTCCCTTTTTGGGGATTGCCATTTATTGTGTCGAATAGCAGAACAAGGAATGAGAGCTGCCATTGCAGATGCTGTGGTTTATTGCAAACTTTTTTTCTGATGTGTCCTCCTGGGGTCTTGGACTCTTCCACTAACGATGCACCCACCTGAGGTCTTGAAGTCTTTCACAGACGAGGTGGTGCATCGAATCAGGTGTGTTTGTTTAAAGAGAGTCATCTAAAACTGGCGTTGGGAAGCACCGGCCCATGAGCTTGGCAGTTTCCAGGCCAGTAACGGAAGGCACCCGTCCTTCCTTTCCTGGAGCGGGGGCGGAGGGCTAACCGTTGGTGAGGATGGTAGAGATGCAAATCAGACCTCTGGCTGACCGCCTGGGCCTTCATACTTACCTGGCAGGGGAGACACCATGATCAAGAAGGCGGTTCACCCAGGGCGAGGCTTGTCCATTGCACTCCGGCCATGCTGACCCCTGCGAATTCCCCAAATGCGGGAATCTCGACTGCATAATTTATGGTAGTGGGGGACTGCGTTCGCGCTCTCCCCTGAAATTGTTGGTGAAACAAAGCAGAAGAGGTTTTTACAGTTTTTTATTTATTTCCGTTTCAGAATGGGGAGTTCTGTCACATGCGAGATACGTGTTGTGCGCCTGTGAAACAAAGTCACTTACGCTCTTGAAAAATCAGACCCTGGTGGGTAGTTTAGTTCGAACATAGCGCAGACCTTACTTTGAAAGTAGATTGGACTGACTGCAGCCTAGCTGTATCTGTCTCCATGTTGTTTGTTTGTCCTTTTTTTCGATTCGTATTAATTTTGTTGTCGCTTACAGCGCCACCTAGTGGCCTGTCGCCGCGCCCTTTTTCACCTGGCCTCGGACTGAGCCCCTGCACAGGTGTGCCGATTTGGGTGAAGGGATCTCACTCCTTCCCGGAGTTATAGCCATTCGAGCCACCTCGGACACGCCACCTTAGCACGTTTTGAGGTCCCCTCGCCAAGGTGAATGGAAATTTCCTCTTTTTTTGGATGATTATTGACAGTCAGACTCCAGAGAAGCTTTCTGTGCTGATTTGGGTGGGACTGGGCCAAATACCTGGCGCTAGGTTGCAAAAGAAGGTTTTCGACAAAATCCAAAATACCCGAAAATTTCGTCAGAGCGACGAGCCAATCTGAGACCTGCGTCTCGTTCGGCTCGAGCCAAGGATTCCGATGACATAAGGCACGTGGCTCTGCGACCAACCGTTTGGGAGTTACGAGCGATGCCGTACTTTCCGTCGCTGCAGTTCCACCGTCAGGCCGATCGGGACAAGGCCCGGTGACGTTGCAGACAGGGGAGGGTACTACGATCCCGCAGTGTTTCGGGTGTTTTCATCTTTGTTTGATTGTCTTTTTACATTACATTTTCCCTATTTTTCAGCTTACGGCGCCACCTACTGGCCTGTCGCCGCGCCCCTTTTCACCTGGCCTCGGACTGAGCCCCTGCACAGGTGTGCCGATTTGGGTGAAGGGATCTCACTCCTTCCCGGAGTTATAGCCATTCGAGCCACCTCGGACACGCCACCTTAGCACGTTTTGAGGTCCCCTCGCCAAGGTGAATGGAAATTTCCTCTTTTTTTGGATGATTATTGACAGTCAGACTCCAGAGAAGCTTTCTGTGCTGATTTGGGTGGGACTGGGCCAAATACCTGGCGCTAGGTTGCAAAAGAAGGTTTTCGACAAAATCCAAAATACCCGAAAATTTCGTCAGAGCGACGAGCCAATCTGAGACCTGCGTCTCGTTCGGCTCGAGCCAAGGATTCCGATGACATAAGGCACGTGGCTCTGCGACCAACCGTTTGGGAGTTACGAGCGATGCCGTACTTTCCGTCGCTGCAGTTCCACCGTCAGGCCGATCGGGACAAGGCCCGGTGACGTTGCAGACAGGGGAGGGTACTACGATCCCGCAGTGTTTCGGGTGTTTTCATCTTTGTTTGATTGTCTTTTTACATTACATTTTCACTATTTTTCAGCTTACGGCGCCACCTACTGGCCTGTCGCCGCGCCCCTTTTCACCTGGCCTCGGACTGAGCCCCTGCACAGGTGTGCCGATTTGGGTGAAGGGATCTCACTCCTTCCCGGAGTTATAGCCATTCGAGCCACCTCGGACACGCCACCTTAGCACGTTTTGAGGTCCCCTCGCCAAGGTGAATGGAAATTTCCTCTTTTTTTGGATGATTATTGACAGTCAGACTCCAGAGAAGCTTTCTGTGCTGATTTGGGTGGGACTGGGCCAAATACCTGGCGCTAGGTTGCAAAAGAAGGTTTTCGACAAAATCCAAAATACCCGAAAATTTCGTCAGAGCGACGAGCCAATCTGAGACCTGCGTCTCGTTCGGCTCGAGCCAAGGATTCCGATGACATAAGGCACGTGGCTCTGCGACCAACCGTTTGGGAGTTACGAGCGATGCCGTACTTTCCGTCGCTGCAGTTCCACCGTCAGGCCGATCGGGACAAGGCCCGGTGACGTTGCAGACAGGGGAGGGTACTACGATCCCGCAGTGTTTCGGGTGTTTTCATCTTTGTTTGATTGTCTTTTTACATTACATTTTCCCTATTTTTCAGCTTACGGCGCCACCTACTGGCCTGTCGCCGCGCCCCTTTTCACCTGGCCTCGGACTGAGCCCCTGCACAGGTGTGCCGATTTGGGTGAAGGGATCTCACTCCTTCCCGGAGTTATAGCCATTCGAGCCACCTCGGACACGCCACCTTAGCACGTTTTGAGGTCCCCTCGCCAAGGTGAATGGAAATTTCCTCTTTTTTTGGATGATTATTGACAGTCAGACTCCAGAGAAGCTTTCTGTGCTGATTTGGGTGGGACTGGGCCAAATACCTGGCGCTAGGTTGCAAAAGAAGGTTTTCGACAAAATCCAAAATACCCGAAAATTTCGTCAGAGCGACGAGCCAATCTGAGACCTGCGTCTCGTTCGGCTCGAGCCAAGGATTCCGATGACATAAGGCACGTGGCTCTGCGACCAACCGTTTGGGAGTTACGAGCGATGCCGTACTTTCCGTCGCTGCAGTTCCACCGTCAGGCCGATCGGGACAAGGCCCGGTGACGTTGCAGACAGGGGAGGGTACTACGATCCCGCAGTGTTTCGGGTGTTTTCATCTTTGTTTGATTGTCTTTTTACATTACATTTTCCCTATTTTTCAGCTTACGGCGCCACCTACTGGCCTGTCGCCGCGCCCCTTTTCACCTGGCCTCGGACTGAGCCCCTGCACAGGTGTGCCGATTTGGGTGAAGGGATCTCACTCCTTCCCGGAGTTATAGCCATTCGAGCCACCTCGGACACGCCACCTTAGCACGTTTTGAGGTCCCCTCGCCAAGGTGAATGGAAATTTCCTCTTTTTTTGGATGATTATTGACAGTCAGACTCCAGAGAAGCTTTCTGTGCTGATTTGGGTGGGACTGGGCCAAATACCTGGCGCTAGGTTGCAAAAGAAGGTTTTCGACAAAATCCAAAATACCCGAAAATTTCGTCAGAGCGACGAGCCAATCTGAGACCTGCGTCTCGTTCGGCTCGAGCCAAGGATTCCGATGACATAAGGCACGTGGCTCTGCGACCAACCGTTTGGGAGTTACGAGCGATGCCGTACTTTCCGTCGCTGCAGTTCCACCGTCAGGCCGATCGGGACAAGGCCCGGTGACGTTGCAGACAGGGGAGGGTACTACGATCCCGCAGTGTTTCGGGTGTTTTCATCTTTGTTTGATTGTCTTTTTACATTACATTTTCACTATTTTTCAGCTTACGGCGCCACCTACTGGCCTGTCGCCGCGCCCCTTTTCACCTGGCCTCGGACTGAGCCCCTGCACAGGTGTGCCGATTTGGGTGAAGGGATCTCACTCCTTCCCGGAGTTATAGCCATTCGAGCCACCTCGGACACGCCACCTTAGCACGTTTTGAGGTCCCCTCGCCAAGGTGAATGGAAATTTCCTCTTTTTTTGGATGATTATTGACAGTCAGACTCCAGAGAAGCTTTCTGTGCTGATTTGGGTGGGACTGGGCCAAATACCTGGCGCTAGGTTGCAAAAGAAGGTTTTCGACAAAATCCAAAATACCCGAAAATTTCGTCAGAGCGACGAGCCAATCTGAGACCTGCGTCTCGTTCGGCTCGAGCCAAGGATTCCGATGACATAAGGCACGTGGCTCTGCGACCAACCGTTTGGGAGTTACGAGCGATGCCGTACTTTCCGTCGCTGCAGTTCCACCGTCAGGCCGATCGGGACAAGGCCCGGTGACGTTGCAGACAGGGGAGGGTACTACGATCCCGCAGTGTTTCGGGTGTTTTCATCTTTGTTTGATTGTCTTTTTACATTACATTTTCACTATTTTTCAGCTTACGGCGCCACCTACTGGCCTGTCGCCGCGCCCCTTTTCACCTGGCCTCGGACTGAGCCCCTGCACAGGTGTGCCGATTTGGGTGAAGGGATCTCACTCCTTCCCGGAGTTATAGCCATTCGAGCCACCTCGGACACGCCACCTTAGCACGTTTTGAGGTCCCCTCGCCAAGGTGAATGGAAATTTCCTCTTTTTTTGGATGATTATTGACAGTCAGACTCCAGAGAAGCTTTCTGTGCTGATTTGGGTGGGACTGGGCCAAATACCTGGCGCTAGGTTGCAAAAGAAGGTTTTCGACAAAATCCAAAATACCCGAAAATTTCGTCAGAGCGACGAGCCAATCTGAGACCTGCGTCTCGTTCGGCTCGAGCCAAGGATTCCGATGACATAAGGCACGTGGCTCTGCGACCAACCGTTTGGGAGTTACGAGCGATGCCGTACTTTCCGTCAGGCCGATCGGGACGAGGCCCGGTGACGTTGTAGACAGGGGAGGCTACCACCATCCCCCAGCGTTTTTAGGTCTCCCAAAACTTACCAAAGCCGAGATGGGCATCGCCGTGTCCGGCTTCCTCCCTGCTGCGTCTTAGCAGCATCGCTTCTCGGCCTTTTGGCTAAGATCAAGTGTAGTATCTGTTCTTATCAGTTTAATATCTGATACGTCCCCCATCCGGGGACTACATATTAAATGGATTTTTAGATCACGGAGCTGGAGCCGGGGCTTGCTCCGTCCACTCCATGCATCGGCCTGGTATTGCAGTGTCTCCAGGAACGGTGTGCTTTCCCTTTTTGGGGATTGCCATTTATTGTGTCGAATAGCAGAACAAGGAATGAGAGCTGCCATTGCAGATGCTGTGGTTTATTGCAAACTTTTTTTCTGATGTGTCCTCCTGGGGTCTTGGACTCTTCCACTAACGATGCACCCACCTGAGGTCTTGAAGTCTTTCACAGACGAGGTGGTGCATCGAATCAGGTGTGTTTGTTTAAAGAGAGTCATCTAAAACTGGCGTTGGGAAGCACCGGCCCATGAGCTTGGCAGTTTCCAGGCCAGTAACGGAAGGCACCCGTCCTTCCTTTCCTGGAGCGGGGGCGGAGGGCTAACCGTTGGTGAGGATGGTAGAGATGCAAATCAGACCTCTGGCTGACCGCCTGGGCCTTCATACTTACCTGGCAGGGGAGACACCATGATCAAGAAGGCGGTTCACCCAGGGCGAGGCTTGTCCATTGCACTCCGGCCATGCTGACCCCTGCGAATTCCCCAAATGCGGGAATCTCGACTGCATAATTTATGGTAGTGGGGGACTGCGTTCGCGCTCTCCCCTGAAATTGTTGGTGAAACAAAGCAGAAGAGGTTTTTACAGTTTTTTATTTATTTCCGTTTCAGAATGGGGAGTTCTGTCACATGCGAGATACGTGTTGTGCGCCTGTGAAACAAAGTCACTTACGCTCTTGAAAAATCAGACCCTGGTGGGTAGTTTAGTTCGAACATAGCGCAGACCTTACTTTGAAAGTAGATTGGACTGACTGCAGCCTAGCTGTATCTGTCTCCATGTTGTTTGTTTGTCCTTTTTTTCGATTCGTATTAATTTTGTTGTCGCTTACAGCGCCACCTAGTGGCCTGTCGCCGCGCCCTTTTTCACCTGGCCTCGGACTGAGCCCCTGCACAGGTGTGCCGATTTGGGTGAAGGGATCTCACTCCTTCCCGGAGTTATAGCCATTCGAGCCACCTCGGACACGCCACCTTAGCACGTTTTGAGGTCCCCTCGCCAAGGTGAATGGAAATTTCCTCTTTTTTTGGATGATTATTGACAGTCAGACTCCAGAGAAGCTTTCTGTGCTGATTTGGGTGGGACTGGGCCAAATACCTGGCGCTAGGTTGCAAAAGAAGGTTTTCGACAAAATCCAAAATACCCGAAAATTTCGTCAGAGCGACGAGCCAATCTGAGACCTGCGTCTCGTTCGGCTCGAGCCAAGGATTCCGATGACATAAGGCACGTGGCTCTGCGACCAACCGTTTGGGAGTTACGAGCGATGCCGTACTTTCCGTCGCTGCAGTTCCACCGTCAGGCCGATCGGGACAAGGCCCGGTGACGTTGCAGACAGGGGAGGGTACTACGATCCCGCAGTGTTTCGGGTGTTTTCATCTTTGTTTGATTGTCTTTTTACATTACATTTTCACTATTTTTCAGCTTACGGCGCCACCTACTGGCCTGTCGCCGCGCCCCTTTTCACCTGGCCTCGGACTGAGCCCCTGCACAGGTGTGCCGATTTGGGTGAAGGGATCTCACTCCTTCCCGGAGTTATAGCCATTCGAGCCACCTCGGACACGCCACCTTAGCACGTTTTGAGGTCCCCTCGCCAAGGTGAATGGAAATTTCCTCTTTTTTTGGATGATTATTGACAGTCAGACTCCAGAGAAGCTTTCTGTGCTGATTTGGGTGGGACTGGGCCAAATACCTGGCGCTAGGTTGCAAAAGAAGGTTTTCGACAAAATCCAAAATACCCGAAAATTTCGTCAGAGCGACGAGCCAATCTGAGACCTGCGTCTCGTTCGGCTCGAGCCAAGGATTCCGATGACATAAGGCACGTGGCTCTGCGACCAACCGTTTGGGAGTTACGAGCGATGCCGTACTTTCCGTCAGGCCGATCGGGACGAGGCCCGGTGACGTTGTAGACAGGGGAGGCTACCACCATCCCCCAGCGTTTTTAGGTCTCCCAAAACTTACCAAAGCCGAGATGGGCATCGCCGTGTCCGGCTTCCTCCCTGCTGCGTCTTAGCAGCATCGCTTCTCGGCCTTTTGGCTAAGATCAAGTGTAGTATCTGTTCTTATCAGTTTAATATCTGATACGTCCCCCATCCGGGGACTACATATTAAATGGATTTTTAGATCACGGAGCTGGAGCCGGGGCTTGCTCCGTCCACTCCATGCATCGGCCTGGTATTGCAGTGTCTCCAGGAACGGTGTGCTTTCCCTTTTTGGGGATTGCCATTTATTGTGTCGAATAGCAGAACAAGGAATGAGAGCTGCCATTGCAGATGCTGTGGTTTATTGCAAACTTTTTTTCTGATGTGTCCTCCTGGGGTCTTGGACTCTTCCACTAACGATGCACCCACCTGAGGTCTTGAAGTCTTTCACAGACGAGGTGGTGCATCGAATCAGGTGTGTTTGTTTAAAGAGAGTCATCTAAAACTGGCGTTGGGAAGCACCGGCCCATGAGCTTGGCAGTTTCCAGGCCAGTAACGGAAGGCACCCGTCCTTCCTTTCCTGGAGCGGGGGCGGAGGGCTAACCGTTGGTGAGGATGGTAGAGATGCAAATCAGACCTCTGGCTGACCGCCTGGGCCTTCATACTTACCTGGCAGGGGAGACACCATGATCAAGAAGGCGGTTCACCCAGGGCGAGGCTTGTCCATTGCACTCCGGCCATGCTGACCCCTGCGAATTCCCCAAATGCGGGAATCTCGACTGCATAATTTATGGTAGTGGGGGACTGCGTTCGCGCTCTCCCCTGAAATTGTTGGTGAAACAAAGCAGAAGAGGTTTTTACAGTTTTTTATTTATTTCCGTTTCAGAATGGGGAGTTCTGTCACATGCGAGATACGTGTTGTGCGCCTGTGAAACAAAGTCACTTACGCTCTTGAAAAATCAGACCCTGGTGGGTAGTTTAGTTCGAACATAGCGCAGACCTTACTTTGAAAGTAGATTGGACTGACTGCAGCCTAGCTGTATCTGTCTCCATGTTGTTTGTTTGTCCTTTTTTTCGATTCGTATTAATTTTGTTGTCGCTTACAGCGCCACCTAGTGGCCTGTCGCCGCGCCCTTTTTCACCTGGCCTCGGACTGAGCCCCTGCACAGGTGTGCCGATTTGGGTGAAGGGATCTCACTCCTTCCCGGAGTTATAGCCATTCGAGCCACCTCGGACACGCCACCTTAGCACGTTTTGAGGTCCCCTCGCCAAGGTGAATGGAAATTTCCTCTTTTTTTGGATGATTATTGACAGTCAGACTCCAGAGAAGCTTTCTGTGCTGATTTGGGTGGGACTGGGCCAAATACCTGGCGCTAGGTTGCAAAAGAAGGTTTTCGACAAAATCCAAAATACCCGAAAATTTCGTCAGAGCGACGAGCCAATCTGAGACCTGCGTCTCGTTCGGCTCGAGCCAAGGATTCCGATGACATAAGGCACGTGGCTCTGCGACCAACCGTTTGGGAGTTACGAGCGATGCCGTACTTTCCGTCGCTGCAGTTCCACCGTCAGGCCGATCGGGACAAGGCCCGGTGACGTTGCAGACAGGGGAGGGTACTACGATCCCGCAGTGTTTCGGGTGTTTTCATCTTTGTTTGATTGTCTTTTTACATTACATTTTCACTATTTTTCAGCTTACGGCGCCACCTACTGGCCTGTCGCCGCGCCCCTTTTCACCTGGCCTCGGACTGAGCCCCTGCACAGGTGTGCCGATTTGGGTGAAGGGATCTCACTCCTTCCCGGAGTTATAGCCATTCGAGCCACCTCGGACACGCCACCTTAGCACGTTTTGAGGTCCCCTCGCCAAGGTGAATGGAAATTTCCTCTTTTTTTGGATGATTATTGACAGTCAGACTCCAGAGAAGCTTTCTGTGCTGATTTGGGTGGGACTGGGCCAAATACCTGGCGCTAGGTTGCAAAAGAAGGTTTTCGACAAAATCCAAAATACCCGAAAATTTCGTCAGAGCGACGAGCCAATCTGAGACCTGCGTCTCGTTCGGCTCGAGCCAAGGATTCCGATGACATAAGGCACGTGGCTCTGCGACCAACCGTTTGGGAGTTACGAGCGATGCCGTACTTTCCGTCAGGCCGATCGGGACGAGGCCCGGTGACGTTGTAGACAGGGGAGGCTACCACCATCCCCAGCGTTTTTAGGTCTCCCAAAACTTACCAAAGCCGAGATGGGCATCGCCGTGTCCGGCTTCCTCCCTGCTGCGTCTTAGCAGCATCGCTTCTCGGCCCGGTGACGTTGCAGACAGGGGAGGGTACTACGATCCCGCAGTGTTTCGGGTGTTTTCATCTTTGTTTGATTGTCTTTTTACATTACATTTTCACTATTTTTCAGCTTACGGCGCCACCTACTGGCCTGTCGCCGCGCCCCTTTTCACCTGGCCTCGGACTGAGCCCCTGCACAGGTGTGCCGATTTGGGTGAAGGGATCTCACTCCTTCCCGGAGTTATAGCCATTCGAGCCACCTCGGACACGCCACCTTAGCACGTTTTGAGGTCCCCTCGCCAAGGTGAATGGAAATTTCCTCTTTTTTTGGATGATTATTGACAGTCAGACTCCAGAGAAGCTTTCTGTGCTGATTTGGGTGGGACTGGGCCAAATACCTGGCGCTAGGTTGCAAAAGAAGGTTTTCGACAAAATCCAAAATACCCGAAAATTTCGTCAGAGCGACGAGCCAATCTGAGACCTGCGTCTCGTTCGGCTCGAGCCAAGGATTCCGATGACATAAGGCACGTGGCTCTGCGACCAACCGTTTGGGAGTTACGAGCGATGCCGTACTTTCCGTCAGGCCGATCGGGACGAGGCCCGGTGACGTTGTAGACAGGGGAGGCTACCACCATCCCCCAGCGTTTTTAGGTCTCCCAAAACTTACCAAAGCCGAGATGGGCATCGCCGTGTCCGGCTTCCTCCCTGCTGCGTCTTAGCAGCATCGCTTCTCGGCCTTTTGGCTAAGATCAAGTGTAGTATCTGTTCTTATCAGTTTAATATCTGATACGTCCCCCATCCGGGGACTACATATTAAATGGATTTTTAGATCACGGAGCTGGAGCCGGGGCTTGCTCCGTCCACTCCATGCATCGGCCTGGTATTGCAGTGTCTCCAGGAACGGTGTGCTTTCCCTTTTTGGGGATTGCCATTTATTGTGTCGAATAGCAGAACAAGGAATGAGAGCTGCCATTGCAGATGCTGTGGTTTATTGCAAACTTTTTTTCTGATGTGTCCTCCTGGGGTCTTGGACTCTTCCACTAACGATGCACCCACCTGAGGTCTTGAAGTCTTTCACAGACGAGGTGGTGCATCGAATCAGGTGTGTTTGTTTAAAGAGAGTCATCTAAAACTGGCGTTGGGAAGCACCGGCCCATGAGCTTGGCAGTTTCCAGGCCAGTAACGGAAGGCACCCGTCCTTCCTTTCCTGGAGCGGGGGCGGAGGGCTAACCGTTGGTGAGGATGGTAGAGATGCAAATCAGACCTCTGGCTGACCGCCTGGGCCTTCATACTTACCTGGCAGGGGAGACACCATGATCAAGAAGGCGGTTCACCCAGGGCGAGGCTTGTCCATTGCACTCCGGCCATGCTGACCCCTGCGAATTCCCCAAATGCGGGAATCTCGACTGCATAATTTATGGTAGTGGGGGACTGCGTTCGCGCTCTCCCCTGAAATTGTTGGTGAAACAAAGCAGAAGAGGTTTTTACAGTTTTTTATTTATTTCCGTTTCAGAATGGGGAGTTCTGTCACATGCGAGATACGTGTTGTGCGCCTGTGAAACAAAGTCACTTACGCTCTTGAAAAATCAGACCCTGGTGGGTAGTTTAGTTCGAACATAGCGCAGACCTTACTTTGAAAGTAGATTGGACTGACTGCAGCCTAGCTGTATCTGTCTCCATGTTGTTTGTTTGTCCTTTTTTTCGATTCGTATTAATTTTGTTGTCGCTTACAGCGCCACCTAGTGGCCTGTCGCCGCGCCCTTTTTCACCTGGCCTCGGACTGAGCCCCTGCACAGGTGTGCCGATTTGGGTGAAGGGATCTCACTCCTTCCCGGAGTTATAGCCATTCGAGCCACCTCGGACACGCCACCTTAGCACGTTTTGAGGTCCCCTCGCCAAGGTGAATGGAAATTTCCTCTTTTTTTGGATGATTATTGACAGTCAGACTCCAGAGAAGCTTTCTGTGCTGATTTGGGTGGGACTGGGCCAAATACCTGGCGCTAGGTTGCAAAAGAAGGTTTTCGACAAAATCCAAAATACCCGAAAATTTCGTCAGAGCGACGAGCCAATCTGAGACCTGCGTCTCGTTCGGCTCGAGCCAAGGATTCCGATGACATAAGGCACGTGGCTCTGCGACCAACCGTTTGGGAGTTACGAGCGATGCCGTACTTTCCGTCGCTGCAGTTCCACCGTCAGGCCGATCGGGACAAGGCCCGGTGACGTTGCAGACAGGGGAGGGTACTACGATCCCGCAGTGTTTCGGGTGTTTTCATCTTTGTTTGATTGTCTTTTTACATTACATTTTCACTATTTTTCAGCTTACGGCGCCACCTACTGGCCTGTCGCCGCGCCCCTTTTCACCTGGCCTCGGACTGAGCCCCTGCACAGGTGTGCCGATTTGGGTGAAGGGATCTCACTCCTTCCCGGAGTTATAGCCATTCGAGCCACCTCGGACACGCCACCTTAGCACGTTTTGAGGTCCCCTCGCCAAGGTGAATGGAAATTTCCTCTTTTTTTGGATGATTATTGACAGTCAGACTCCAGAGAAGCTTTCTGTGCTGATTTGGGTGGGACTGGGCCAAATACCTGGCGCTAGGTTGCAAAAGAAGGTTTTCGACAAATCTAAAATACCCGAAAATTTCGTCAGAGCGACGAGCCAATCTGAGACCTGCGTCTCGTTCGGCTCGAGCCAAGGATTCCGATGACATAAGGCACGTGGCTCTGCGACCAACCGTTTGGGAGTTACGAGCGATGCCGTACTTTCCGTCGCTGCAGTTCCACCGTCAGGCCGATCGGGACAAGGCCCGGTGACGTTGCAGACAGGGGAGGGTACTACGATCCCGCAGTGTTTCGGGTGTTT
The DNA here is from genome assembly GCF_003368295.1 of Carassius auratus. Classification (NCBI taxonomy): domain Eukaryota; kingdom Metazoa; phylum Chordata; class Actinopteri; order Cypriniformes; family Cyprinidae; genus Carassius; species Carassius auratus. The sequence goes on from NW_020525922.1 coordinate 50,078, forward strand.
TCATCTTTGTTTGATTGTCTTTTTACATTACATTTTCACTATTTTTCAGCTTACGGCGCCACCTACTGGCCTGTCGCCGCGCCCCTTTTCACCTGGCCTCGGACTGAGCCCCTGCACAGGTGTGCCGATTTGGGTGAAGGGATCTCACTCCTTCCCGGAGTTATAGCCATTCGAGCCACCACGGACACGCCACCTTAGCACGTTTTGAGGTCCCCTCGCCAAGGTGAATGGAAATTTCCTCTTTTTTTGGATGATTATTGACAGTCAGACTCCAGAGAAGCTTTCTGTGCTGATTTGGGTGGGACTGGGCCAAATACCTGGCGCTAGGTTGCAAAAGAAGGTTTTCGACAAAATCCAAAATACCCGAAAATTTCGTCAGAGCGACGAGCCAATCTGAGACCTGCGTCTCGTTCGGCTCGAGCCAAGGATTCCGATGACATAAGGCACGTGGCTCTGCGACCAACCGTTTGGGAGTTACGAGCGATGCCGTACTTTCCGTCAGGCCGATCGGGACGAGGCCCGGTGATGTTGTAGACAGGGGAGGCTACCACCATCCCCCAGCGTTTTTAGGTCTCCCATAACTTACCAAAGCCGAGATGGGCATCGCCGTGTCCGGCTTCCTCCCTGCTGCGTCTTAGCAGCATCGCTTCTCGGCCTTTTGGCTAAGATCAAGTGTAGTATCTGTTCTTATCAGTTTAATATCTGATACGTCCCCCATCCGGGGACTACATATTAAATGGATTTTTAGATCACGGAGCTGGAGCCGGGGCTTGCTCCGTCCACTCCATGCATCGGCCTGGTATTGCAGTGTCTCCAGGAACGGTGTGCTTTCCCTTTTTGGGGATTGCCATTTATTGTGTCGAATAGCAGAACAAGGAATGAGAGCTGCCATTGCAGATGCTGTGGTTTATTGCAAACTTTTTTTCTGATGTGTCCTCCTGGGGTCTTGGACTCTTCCACTAACGATGCACCCACCTGAGGTCTTGAAGTCTTTCACAGACGAGGTGGTGCATCGAATCAGGTGTGTTTGTTTAAAGAGAGTCATCTAAAACTGGCGTTGGGAAGCACCGGCCCATGAGCTTGGCAGTTTCCAGGCCAGTAACGGAAGGCACCCGTCCTTCCTTTCCTGGAGCGGGGGCGGAGGGCTAACCGTTGGTGAGGATGGTAGAGATGCAAATCAGACCTCTGGCTGACCGCCTGGGCCTTCATACTTACCTGGCAGGGGAGACACCATGATCAAGAAGGCGGTTCACCCAGGGCGAGGCTTGTCCATTGCACTCCGGCCATGCTGACCCCTGCGAATTCCCCAAATGCGGGAATCTCGACTGCATAATTTATGGTAGTGGGGGACTGCGTTCGCGCTCTCCCCTGAAATTGTTGGTGAAACAAAGCAGAAGAGGTTTTTTACAGTTTTTTATTTATTTCCGTTTCAGAATGGGGAGTTCTGTCACATGCGAGATACGTGTTGTGCGCCTGTGAAACAAAGTCACTTACGCTCTTGAAAAATCAGACCCTGGTGGGTAGTTTAGTTCGAACATAGCGCAGACCTTACTTTGAAAGTAGATTGGACTGACTGCAGCCTAGCTGTATCTGTCTCCATGTTGTTTGTTTGTCCTTTTTTTCGATTCGTATTAATTTTGTTGTCGCTTACAGCGCCACCTAGTGGCCTGTCGCCGCGCCCTTTTTCACCTGGCCTCGGACTGAGCCCCTGCACAGGTGTGCCGATTTGGGTGAAGGGATCTCACTCCTTCCCGGAGTTATAGCCATTCGAGCCACCTCGGACACGCCACCTTAGCACGTTTTGAGGTCCCCTCGCCAAGGTGAATGGAAATTTCCTCTTTTTTTGGATGATTATTGACAGTCAGACTCCAGAGAAGCTTTCTGTGCTGATTTGGGTGGGACTGGGCCAAATACCTGGCGCTAGGTTGCAAAAGAAGGTTTTCGACAAAATCCAAAATACCCGAAAATTTCGTCAGAGCGACGAGCCAATCTGAGACCTGCGTCTCGTTCGGCTCGAGCCAAGGATTCCGATGACATAAGGCACGTGGCTCTGCGACCAACCGTTTGGGAGTTACGAGCGATGCCGTACTTTCCGTCGCTGCAGTTCCACCGTCAGGCCGATCGGGACAAGGCCCGGTGACGTTGCAGACAGGGGAGGGTACTACGATCCCGCAGTGTTTCGGGTGTTTTCATCTTTGTTTGATTGTCTTTTTACATTACATTTTCACTATTTTTCAGCTTACGGCGCCACCTACTGGCCTGTCGCCGCGCCCCTTTTCACCTGGCCTCGGACTGAGCCCCTGCACAGGTGTGCCGATTTGGGTGAAGGGATCTCACTCCTTCCCGGAGTTATAGCCATTCGAGCCACCTCGGACACGCCACCTTAGCACGTTTTGAGGTCCCCTCGCCAAGGTGAATGGAAATTTCCTCTTTTTTTGGATGATTATTGACAGTCAGACTCCAGAGAAGCTTTCTGTGCTGATTTGGGTGGGACTGGGCCAAATACCTGGCGCTAGGTTGCAAAAGAAGGTTTTCGACAAAATCCAAAATACCCGAAAATTTCGTCAGAGCGACGAGCCAATCTGAGACCTGCGTCTCGTTCGGCTCGAGCCAAGGATTCCGATGACATAAGGCACGTGGCTCTGCGACCAACCGTTTGGGAGTTACGAGCGATGCCGTACTTTCCGTCAGGCCGATCGGGACGAGGCCCGGTGACGTTGTAGACAGGGGAGGCTACCACCATCCCCCAGCGTTTTTAGGTCTCCCAAAACTTACCAAAGCCGAGATGGGCATCGCCGTGTCCGGCTTCCTCCCTGCTGCGTCTTAGCAGCATCGCTTCTCGGCCTTTTGGCTAAGATCAAGTGTAGTATCTGTTCTTATCAGTTTAATATCTGATACGTCCCCCATCCGGGGACTACATATTAAATGGATTTTTAGATCACGGAGCTGGAGCCGGGGCTTGCTCCGTCCACTCCATGCATCGGCCTGGTATTGCAGTGTCTCCAGGAACGGTGTGCTTTCCCTTTTTGGGGATTGCCATTTATTGTGTCGAATAGCAGAACAAGGAATGAGAGCTGCCATTGCAGATGCTGTGGTTTATTGCAAACTTTTTTTCTGATGTGTCCTCCTGGGGTCTTGGACTCTTCCACTAACGATGCACCCACCTGAGGTCTTGAAGTCTTTCACAGACGAGGTGGTGCATCGAATCAGGTGTGTTTGTTTAAAGAGAGTCATCTAAAACTGGCGTTGGGAAGCACCGGCCCATGAGCTTGGCAGTTTCCAGGCCAGTAACGGAAGGCACCCGTCCTTCCTTTCCTGGAGCGGGGGCGGAGGGCTAACCGTTGGTGAGGATGGTAGAGATGCAAATCAGACCTCTGGCTGACCGCCTGGGCCTTCATACTTACCTGGCAGGGGAGACACCATGATCAAGAAGGCGGTTCACCCAGGGCGAGGCTTGTCCATTGCACTCCGGCCATGCTGACCCCTGCGAATTCCCCAAATGCGGGAATCTCGACTGCATAATTTATGGTAGTGGGGGACTGCGTTCGCGCTCTCCCCTGAAATTGTTGGTGAAACAAAGCAGAAGAGGTTTTTACAGTTTTTTATTTATTTCCGTTTCAGAATGGGGAGTTCTGTCACATGCGAGATACGTGTTGTGCGCCTGTGAAACAAAGTCACTTACGCTCTTGAAAAATCAGACCCTGGTGGGTAGTTTAGTTCGAACATAGCGCAGACCTTACTTTGAAAGTAGATTGGACTGACTGCAGCCTAGCTGTATCTGTCTCCATGTTGTTTGTTTGTCCTTTTTTTCGATTCGTATTAATTTTGTTGTCGCTTACAGCGCCACCTAGTGGCCTGTCGCCGCGCCCTTTTTCACCTGGCCTCGGACTGAGCCCCTGCACAGGTGTGCCGATTTGGGTGAAGGGATCTCACTCCTTCCCGGAGTTATAGCCATTCGAGCCACCTCGGACACGCCACCTTAGCACGTTTTGAGGTCCCCTCGCCAAGGTGAATGGAAATTTCCTCTTTTTTTGGATGATTATTGACAGTCAGACTCCAGAGAAGCTTTCTGTGCTGATTTGGGTGGGACTGGGCCAAATACCTGGCGCTAGGTTGCAAAAGAAGGTTTTCGACAAAATCCAAAATACCCGAAAATTTCGTCAGAGCGACGAGCCAATCTGAGACCTGCGTCTCGTTCGGCTCGAGCCAAGGATTCCGATGACATAAGGCACGTGGCTCTGCGACCAACCGTTTGGGAGTTACGAGCGATGCCGTACTTTCCGTCGCTGCAGTTCCACCGTCAGGCCGATCGGGACAAGGCCCGGTGACGTTGCAGACAGGGGAGGGTACTACGATCCCGCAGTGTTTCGGGTGTTTTCATCTTTGTTTGATTGTCTTTTTACATTACATTTTCACTATTTTTCAGCTTACGGCGCCACCTACTGGCCTGTCGCCGCGCCCCTTTTCACCTGGCCTCGGACTGAGCCCCTGCACAGGTGTGCCGATTTGGGTGAAGGGATCTCACTCCTTCCCGGAGTTATAGCCATTCGAGCCACCTCGGACACGCCACCTTAGCACGTTTTGAGGTCCCCTCGCCAAGGTGAATGGAAATTTCCTCTTTTTTTGGATGATTATTGACAGTCAGACTCCAGAGAAGCTTTCTGTGCTGATTTGGGTGGGACTGGGCCAAATACCTGGCGCTAGGTTGCAAAAGAAGGTTTTCGACAAAATCCAAAATACCCGAAAATTTCGTCAGAGCGACGAGCCAATCTGAGACCTGCGTCTCGTTCGGCTCGAGCCAAGGATTCCGATGACATAAGGCACGTGGCTCTGCCGACCAACCGTTTGGGAGTTACGAGCGATGCCGTACTTTCCGTCAGGCCGATCGGGACGAGGCCCCGGTGACGTTGTAGACAGGGGAGGCTACCACCATCCCCCAGCGTTTTTAGGTCTCCCAAAACTTACCAAAGCCGAGATGGGCATCGCCGTGTCCGGCTTCCTCCCTGCCTGCGTCTTAGCAGCATCGCTTCTCGGCCTTTTGGCTAAGATCAAGTGTAGTATCTGTTCTTATCAGTTTAATATCTGATACGTCCTCCATCCGGGGACTACATATTAAATGGATTTTAGATCACGGAGCTGGAGCCGGGGGCTTGCTCCGTCCACTCCATGCATCGGCCTGGTATTGCAGTGTCTCCAGGAACGGTGTGCTTTCCCTTTTTGGGGATTGCCATTTATTGTGTCGAATAGCAGAACAAGGAATGAGAGCTGCCATTGCAGATGCTGTGGTTTATTGCAAACTTTTTTTCTGATGTGTCCTCCTGGGGTCTTGCGACTCTTCCACTAACGATGCACCCACCTGAGGTCTTGACAGTCTTTCACAGACGAGGTGGTGCATCGAATCAGGTGTGTTTGTTTAAAGAGAGTCATCTAAAACTGGCGTTGGGAAGCACCGGCCCATGAGCTTGGCAGTTTTCCAGGGCCAGTAAACGGAAGGCAGCCCGTCCTTCCTTTCCTGGAGCGGGGGCGGAGGGCTAACCGTTGGTGAGGATGGTAGAGATGCAAATTCAGACCTCTGGCTGACCGCCTGGGCCTTCATACTTACCTGGCAGGGAGGACACCATGATCAAGAAAGGCGGTTCACCCAGGGCGAGGCTTGTCCATTGCACTCCGGCCATGGCTGACCCCTGCGAATTCCCCAAATGCGGGAATCTCGACTGCATAATTTATGGTAGTGGGGGACTGCGTTCGCGGCTCTCCCCTGAAATTGTTGGTGAAACAAAGCAGAAGAGGTTTTTACAGTTTTTTATTTATTTCCGTTTCAGAATGGGGAGTTCTGTCACATGCGAGATACGTGTGTGCGCCTGTGAAACAAAGTCACTTACGCTCTTGAAAAATCAGACCCTGGTGGGTAGTTTAGTTCGAACATAGCGCAGACCTTACTTTGAAAGTAGATTGGACTTGACTGCAGCCTAGCTGTATCTGTCTCCATGTTGTTTGTTTGTCCTTTTTTTCGATTCGTATTAATTTTGTTGTCGCTTACAGCGCCACCTAGTGGCCTGTCGCCGCGCCCTTTTTCACCTGGCCTCGGACTGAGCCCCTGCACAGGTGTGCGATTTGGGTGAAGGGATCTACTCCTTCCCGGAGTTATAGCCATTCGAGCCACCTCGGACACCCACCTTAGCACGTTTTGAGGTCCCCTCGCCAAGGTGAATGGAAATTTCCATCTTTTTTTGGATGATTACTTGACCAGTCTAGACTCCAGAGACAGCTTTCTGGTGCTGCATTTGGGTGGGACTGGGCCAAATACCTGGCGCTAGGGTTGCAAACAGAAAGGTGTTTTCGACAACAACTCGCAAAATACCGCGACAAATTTCGTCGGAGCGACGAGCCAATCTGAGACCTTGCGGTCTCGCTGTTCGGCTCGAGCCACAGGATTCCGATGACATAAGGGCACGGTGGCTCTGCGGACCAACCGTTGGGAGTTTACGAGCGATGGCCCGTAGCTTTTCCGTCGCTGCAGTTCCACCTTACAGGGCCGATCGGGACAAGGCGGCCGGTGACGTTAGCAGACAGGGGAGGGTTACTACGATCCCGCAGTGTTTTCGGGTTGTTCTTCATCTTTGTTTGATTGTCTTTTTACATTACATTTTCACTATTTTTCAGCTTACGGCGCCACCTACTGGCCTGTCGCCGCGCCCCTTTTCACCTGGCCTCGGACTGAGCCCCTGCACAGGTGTGCCGATTTGGGTGAAGGGATCTCACTCCTTCCGGAGTTATAGCCATTCGAGCCACCTCGGACACGCCACCTTAGCACGTTTTGAGGTCCCCTCGCCAAGGTGAATGAAAATTTCCTCTTTTTTTGGATGATTATTGACAGTCAGACTCCAGAGAAGCTTTCTGTGCTGATTTGGGTGGGACTGGGCCAAATACCTGGCGCTAGGTTGCAAAAGAAGGTTTTCGACAAAATCCAAAATACCCGAAAATTTCGTCAGAGCGACGAGCCAATCTGAGACCTGCGTCTCGTTCGGCTCGAGCCAAGGATTCCGATGACATAAGGCACGTGGCTCTGCGACCAACCGTTTGGGAGTTACGAGCGATGCCGTACTTTCCGTCAGGCCGATCGGGACGAGCCCGGTGACCGTTGTAGCAGGGGAGGCTACCACCATCCCCCAGCGTTTTTAGGTCTCCCAAAACTTACCAAAGCCGAGATGGCATCGCCGTGTCCGGCTTCCTCCCTGCTGCGTCTTAGCAGCATCGCTTCTCGGCCTTTTGGCTAAGATCAAGTGTAGTATCTGTTCTTATCAGTTTAATATCTGATACGTCCCCCATCCGGGGACTACATATTAAATGGATTTTTAGATCACGGAGCTGGAGCCGGGGCTTGCTCCGTCCACTCCATGCATCGGCCTGGTATTGCAGTGTCTCCAGGAACGGTGTGCTTTCCCTTTTTGGGGATTGCCATTTATTGTGTCGAATAGCAGAACAAGGAATGAGAGCTGCCATTGCAGATGCTGTGTTTATTGCAAACTTTTTTTCTGATGTGTCCTCCGGGGTCTTGGACTCTTCACTAACGATGCACCCACCTGAGGTCTTGAAGTCTTTCACAGACGAGGTGGTGCATCGAATCAGGTGTGTTGGTTTAAAGAGAGTCATCTAAAACTGGCGTTGGGAAGCACCGCCCATTGAGCTTGGCAGTTTTCCAGGCCAGTAACGGAAGGCACCCGTCCTTCCTTTCCTGGAGCGGGGGCGGAGGGCTAACCGTTGGTGGGATGGTAGAGATGCAAATCAGACCTCTGGCTGA